>NW_009798310.1:173496-201391 GCF_000520075.1 Aphanomyces astaci | reverse complement strand
TAAAAGGACAATATAATGCGATGAAGACGAACCATCATTGTGGGCTGGTTCGGGATGCGATGTACGTGGTACGTAAGGCCACAGTGCTGGCAAAAGCCATACGCATCCCACGTCGCATGCCAGTGGCTTTCCAGCGGCAATCCGTGCATGTTGGACTGTAACGCAGATGCACTCAATTCCCTTTTGGTAAACGTGGGATGCCGTGACGTTGCTGTGGACTTGCTGGCAGTGACCACATCCACAGTTCGCTTCAATACGTTGATACCAGTGACCACACCCTAACCCACGATATTCATCTCGCAAATGTGACACTGTACGCACCACAAACGTGGATACAGCCCCGCGCAGGATAAATCTCATGCCCACATGCACCTAGCCGTCCACTTATAATGTCAGACGATTGCTGTCTTTGCTAAGATGGTGCATACTGGTGCTGTACAGTGCTGTACAGTACCTTTGGCACGGCCAACCAAGCTGGGATCTCAGGACGCTTGCATACCCCGCAAGCATCGTCGGCGTTCATGTTTAGTCTCGAGCCGCTACAGTAGTGACACTGTGGTGTGCTTGGCGCTGGTTTAGGGGGGCCAGCAAACGGTCCATCAAAGATCAACTGCATGTTGCTGGTGGTGACTTCCACTCTGGACTTCTGCAATTTCAATGTAGAGCAACACGGAATGGACCAATCAGAGAAGCGTGAATTTCGGATATTAACCGGATGCGACGGTTCGTCTAGATCTACTTGCGATGGAAATTACTATTTTTCGACCTTGGTATCCGGCTGGTTCAAGTACTCCAGCATGGACGCTTCGTAGACGCGGACGGCAGGAAACCCCAAGAGCTCTTCGAGCACGTACGCCGTGTGGGCCGCCCGGATGCCGCGCTGGCAGTACGTGACGACGGGCTGGTCGGCGGAGAGGCCGGCGGCCGCCACGAGCGCGATCAGTTCGTCCGTGGATTTGAACTGCCCGTTGGGTTGAAGCGTGTCGGACCACTCAAGGTGCAGTGCGCGAGGCACATGACCGGGTCGGGCGTTGCCATGGGCCGCCGCACCCGTGTATTCGTCAGAGGAGCGCGTGTCCAAGAACTGCACGTCAGTGTCAGCGCCCGCCACAACGAGCGCCTTCAATTCATCCAACGAGATGACGCGGGAAGCATCCTTCTTGATGCTGCAAGCAGGAAACCTCATGTGAGGGGATGGATGGTTGAGGTGTGGACTGTGGTGCGTACGTAGGACGGGAGGAAGATGGCGACGGCGGCGACGGGGCCGAGCACGACACTTCAAAGTCGTTTTCGACCCAGTAACGGAACCCACCATTGAGGATCTAGGTTGATGGAACAATCAAAATGGAAAGATATATTTTTGTTGGATATAGATATTTATTTGGATTCCATACATGGCAGATATATATTGGTAAGTTAACATTTCATGATTTTTTTGAACAAAAAATTGATAAGAAGTAAAAGATTTACTAAAAATAAGAAAAGCTTCTATAAAAAAAATAAAACCAATTAAAAAAATAATAGGTAAATAACCGTTGCATTATACCCCTCATATAGATTTAGCTTTTCGAAAAATTAACTGCGTATGAATGTGATTTTAATCCTTAGAAATTAAAAAAATAATAGGTAAAAATATTATGGTACATCACATAAATATAATAAAAAAAATTTTCGAAGAGATAGTTGATTCCGATACTATTTCAACACCTACATCAGCACCGCATGATCATGGTTATTACCTTGATTTGATCCTTTGGGAACCCGTAATACCGGCTCACCCACCATGCACGGGTAGCTTGCTACAAATGTTAAGCCCATTGTGTTGCAATGATAGCTCCTCTTAATGACTGCAAGTACAGTGATTGAACATTGGATAGGTGAGCAAGGGTGTCGTGTACCAAGTGGTTCGAGTCGTCGTAGAAGACGAGGGTGGTGTCTTCGTCGACGGGAAGTTTCTCCAAGTACGATCGGTAGTAGTTTTCCGAGATGATGTGGAACGGATCCTTTGGGTCCTAGTATAACCATGTGCGCTAAGTCCAACTTGCTTGTGATGATGGGGATCTAGGATTCTTTCTCTACCTTGGACGGCAAGCCAAAGTGCAGCGCGTTAGGCACATGTCCCCGGTGGTAGCCATCGAGGGAGCCACAGTCCAATACGCTTAGTTTAGTTTTCGTGTCGACCACCCATTCCGGCGACACCAAGGAATGGTTCCACCGGCGGCCAAGGATGCTGGAGCGGCTGAGGTTAACCACGCGACGGAGGTGCATGACAATCGATTCGATCGAGGACTGACTCAAAAGAATCCAAAGTCGTCATCCGGTAAACAAGTTGAAAAAAGAAAGGGCAGGCACGTTATATCCTATTAAACGCATTATTTGTTGGAATTAGCGGTATTTTACACTACGTTTTTTCTCATTCCTCTCCCATCGAGTCACAACAAGACCATCACAAGCCACATACGTATACATACATATATATCCAATGCGTTGTTCCTTTGCTAGCAAGCACGTTTTATCAGTGATGTCTTATCAAAACTCTTTTGATTTGACACCCTTCACTCACACCATTATAGCATGTTCAAAGAACGTTCAATTGGCGCCATAATAACACGACGTTAAACCATAAACGCATTTTGATACTAAAAACCAACGGAGGCCGGATTATCCGGATAGTGTGGACGCAGTACAATTTAATTCCGAAAATTGTATCTTGTATACAATGATGTAGTACGACGTTTCCAATTCAATCCACCGACAAAAAGAGTGGTTGAAACCAGAGCAAAAGTATAAGCTTGGGTTTAGTATGGTGCAAGTCGAAACCACCAGGTTCCTCAAAACGCAACTTACTTGAAGAAGCATGAGCGACGTGGATGAACATGAGACCAAGGCCGCCGAAGCCCCGGTGGTGGAAGACTGCAGCAACACTGACGTGGTGACCAAGTACCGTCTGGCCGCCGAGATCGCGCAGTCCGCCTTGGAAGGCGTCATTGCGCAGCTGCTCCCTGGCAAGACCGTCGTCGAAGTGGCGACGTTCGGGGATGCGTTGATCGCTGCCCGTGCTGGTACCGTGTACAAGAGCAAGAAGGTCGAGAAGGGCATTGCCTTCCCCACGTGCTTGAGCGTGAACGAAGTCGTGTGCCACTTCTCCCCCCTTCCCAGCGAATCCGTCACGTTGAAGGCGGGCGACTGGGTCAAGATCGACTTGGGGTGCCACATCGACGGCTACATTGCCGTGGTCGCGCACACCGTGATCGTTCCGGACGCGGAAGCGTCGGACAACATTGTGCTTGGCGCCCAAGCCGATGTGCTCAAGGCTGGGCACGATGCCGTGGAACTGTGCGCGCGCTTGATCAAGCCGGGCAACACCAACGCCCAAGTGACGGAAGCGTTGGAAGCGTTGGCCGCCGCGTATGGCGTCAAGGCCGTGTCGGGCACGCTCATGCATCAACTCAAGCGCTTCGTGATCGACGGCAGCAAGACCATCGCCGCCAAGAACGACCCGGAAACCAAGGCCGCGCGCGCCACGTTTGACGTGAACGAAGTGTACGCGATCGACGTCGCGTTCACCACGGGCTTGGAGAAGCCCGTCCAATCCGAGCGCCGCACCACCGTGTTCAAGCGCCAAGTCGACAAGAGCTACCGCCTCAAGATGAAGGCCAGCCGCTACGTGTTTTCCGAAATCAACTCGAAGTTCCCCACCCTTCCGTTCACGATCCGCGCCTTCGACGACGAGTCCCAATCCCGTCTGGGTGTGAGCGAGTGCGTCAAGCATGACCTGCTGACCCCGTTCCCGGTCCTGGAAGGCCGCAGCGGCGATCACATCGCGCACTTCAAGGCGACTGTGCTGCTCCTGCCCAACGGCACGACCAAGATCACGGGCCTGCCACTGCCCGTAGACCGCGTTAAGTCGGATAAGGTGCTCACGCCCGAACTCGCCGCCGTCTTGAGCTCGTCCTTGAAGAAGAAGAACAAGAAGAAGGCCAAGAAGGCTGCTGCAGGTGGTTCAAAGGCCATCGATGACGACTTAGAATAAACCCTTGGTTCTTTGCGTTTTTCTGTTTGGGCCAATGAAGTGGTAGCAAATCGCGAAACAACGATGCGATTGGTCGAATGTATTAGTTTATGATCCAATCAAATCAATGGTCGTCGTTGTTGCTGAATTAACAAGTTAGTACTATTGTCGATTTGATCCAAATTTGGGGAAGGGGTGCAATCGAATCGTGCCGACCAAACCGATCTGATTGGTTGAATTTCATTGAGAAGGTTTTGATTGGCTAATAATTTTGAGCTCATCTGAGGTAGCCAATCAAATCGATTTAAATTCCAACGAGAAACCACGCCACAACACAATGAAAATTCACTCGAAAGCACAATATATTAATAACGTTAGTATAAATATCAGGAAAAAGTAAGGTGAAATACGTAAAAAATTAATTTACAGTTCGGAAACATTTGTCGAAGGCGGCTCGGGAGAACAACTTTCAAATCATCACGCTCACACATGTCAGGTAACATTTTCGACCTCTGAAACTTTGAGATTGTAGCTGAAAGAATGCTTTACAACCACATCCTATTAATAGTACCGAATATACTGTTTTTTGCAGTCGTGATGCATGAGAAAACAAGCAAATTCGATACCATTTTGAGAATTGACATAGTACTATTGTGCTTTCGTGTGAAATTTCGTGTTGTGGCGTGGTTTCTCGTTGGAATTTAAATCGATTTGATTGGCTACCTCAGATGAGCTCAAAATTATTAGCCAATCAAAACCTTCTCAATGAAATTCAACCAATCAGATCGATTGTGGATCGGTTTGGTCGGCGTGATTCGATTGCACCCCTTCCCCAAATTTGTATCAAATCGACAATACGTAGTATCGTGTTATTTTGATCCAAGTATACTTATTTGCTTACAAAGTTTGTACTTGGTGGACTTGATTATAGAGGGACCCAATCCGTTTGCACGAGTTGTTCTAACTTACGGTCGCGGTGGAGATTCTCTTATAAATTCGCCCACATGCATTCTCTTCGGGAGAGGATAATTATTTGCAAAGGCATTCTTCAAATATTTTCGCGCCGTTTGATCGGTTCTTGCACATTGATCTTAAATTGAGTCATACGTCTTAAATTGATCCTCGTTAATGTTAACGTTATGCTGCGCAAGGTGTCGTCCAATTTGTCCAATCAGATGCCGTGAAATCACGAGAATTGCTTACTACTTCGAGGTATTAATAGTATGTAGACTCATCATGCGATACATTCTACACGGATCGGGGACTGTGATGGTTGTTGAGGCAAGACATCACCATCGCCGTCGTGGGCTCGCCAACGGAGAGCAGACAAACGTCACCCGCGAAATCTGCCACTTTGACAAACGCCAACACATGTGGTCATCCCTCGCTTCGTCATCCAGCCCTTGTCGGTGCTATTCACCACCCCTGCCGTGTGTTCATATGTTGTGCGAGCGGTAGCGCAAGCCGTCTTGGTGGCACCCGTCGCAAGTGCTGAATTGGCATCTTTAGCACTTGCGATGGGTGCTAGCAAGATGTCTTGCGCCACCGCGTTGGCCCACCAGAGCCGCCATGGCATTGCGACCGACCCAACCGAGTGCGCAGCATAATGTTAGCTGCGGGGGAAAACCACATTGGAAATAGTCGGGATAAACTCATCCGTGACACAATTCTCCAGAGGGTCACACGAAGCTTCACACAATTCAAGCGTCCAAGCAACGTTAAGCTCAACATTGTGTGTGACCTCTACTGTTATAACCAATCGTATGCAAGAAACAAGGTGTGTTGGACTCTTATTGAATATTAACAGGAAGCAACGTAGCTCATCTTGCGAATTCCATGAACAAGTAAAAAAAATTGAAAACAATCTTGACTGTGAGAATCAGGAATTCAGCGGTTATATGTGTACACATGATTAATTCAACTGAAAGATATGTTCTAGTCGTTATGTCGTCCACTCTGTTTAGACTCCAGGGTACCTTGGTAGCGCTCGATCTTATCACACTGAATTGCAGGACCCGGGGTTATAATACTAACGGTGCGAGTGTGAACCGTGAAATTCTGATGGCCTGTCCAAAACAATTCCAGGCTAATCATCTGCCAATCAGAATGCTTAACGTAGTGCGTTTATATTCTACAAGTTCACAGGAATGTTTGTATTCGACGAATGCATGCGAATTTCACATACTGTTAAGGTAAATTTCATATTCGACCTTTTACCACGCCATGACAACCACCACCCTCAAGCGCCTCGCAGTCGCCCGTCAAACGTCGTTCTCAGACCTCAGCTGCACCATCCAAGGCACGAGCATCCGCAGAAGTCGGCGGTCCTTCGTGCCTTTCTCTTCCACGCACGTCGTGTTTCTCCTCAAAGTGACCATGCCGAGCCGGCGATCGTGGCAACTGCAATGCACGCTGCGTGATGTAGTCCAACTCCATCGCCACTTGGCTCAATCCACGGACGACGCCGCCTTCATAGCGTCCTTGGCTGCGCTGCAGTGCCCGAAACGACCGCTATTTCGACAGACGAATGCGCTAGTGGTCAAGAGCATGTGCTGCGAGTTAGACCACTACCTGACCAATCTGCTCAAGGTGTGCCAAACCTTCGCCGTGTCGTCGACAGTCCCATCGGCCATGGCTGTTGAAGCCACAATGCGCACGTTTTTCGACCCGTCAGCCGCGGCGAAACCCAAACCCGCTGCGACAAAGTCCTAGTCCACTACAGTTATCACGGATCCAACTATTTACACTGTTAACGTGACCATTATTCTATCTACTACGTAGTACTATGTATACTTCTACGACTGCGAGGAAACTTGCTGAAGCTAAAAATGCAAAAACTTCTAAAGAACCTTGCTAATAGGTGGCAATTTGGGGCAGGATGAGTCGAAATCGACTTCTCAACTTGACAGGTCGACGTCGGCCATAGTACGTACCAACCTTACTCCGGAGTAACGTTAATAGTATTTTCACCATCCCTTTGGGAAGCAAATCCAAAGGAATATATACTAAAAAATTACCACGTTACCGGATACTGGTCGGCTTGGTTGAAACTATTAGTATATTACTACATATTGTGCTTTTCATGTAGTTTGCCCGTTGTTTAACTGCGTTAAACAACCAGACGTTTAAAATAATATAAACCCGATTGAAGATAAAACAACGCTAAACACAAGTTCTGCATTTCAGCAGAATAAAACAACCCTTACTTTATTTCAGTTGCTAACTAATCGAGTTGCAGTACCAGACCAACTTAGGCCGTACAACCACCAGTTCATCACGATGCATACCGTATTAGGATGTGAAATGGGAGTACTATACATCGTGTAGTTGTAGTGCGCCCTTGCCTTCCACGTACAGTGCTAAGGTTAGAGCAGATCAAGAGTTGAAGGTATGGCATAGCTTTGAATCATTGGACAGAGCGACTTCTAGCCTAACTATATCCCTAACGTTATAAATTACCCAGAGTAGTTAATGTTTGTTGTGATCACGGAAGGGAGGTCATGTATGTGGCCATATGTAGGTGCTTCAGTTTGATTGCATTGCGGCAAGCACCTTGACGTGTTGACGTAAAATGAGTTGCTTGCCAGAATGAAAACGGCAAACAACTTGTTTTACGAAAGTGCCAGTAAAACCACCTTCAACCAACCAATCATCGCATTAGATGAAGTAACTTTAAACAACGCACCCAACCGTTATTCAAGTTACTTTAGACATTATTTAAGCCTGAGAAATTTTTAAACAATGAATTTAACCCTGGAATTGCCAAAAAAGGTCCAAAGCACAATACTGTATAGTACTACTCGGAGTATTAATACTGTAGATACCAACGCTAAATATAAAATATTTTCGTTTTCCCAAATATTAATACAGTATAACGTTACTATGCGGCTTGGTGTTACTAACATTGGTATTAGTACAACAAAATAAAAAAGTTTTGCACCAAATAATATATGTACAAGTCGCGGTTACTATTAATACAGTACTATTGTACTACTATGAATAATAATCCGATCCGTTGGACGTTTAGTATGTATGGTGAAGCTCCCGTACCAGGTTATACCTTGAGCTTTGACAGCTTTATCACAAAAACATACCACTCGAGAGGGATATCGTGGTCTTCCATAGCGTCCAAACAAATATATATATATCAATTTATATTTATATATTTATGTCGATTATCCTCTACCTAGTCTTGGTTGTCATCGTGGCTTTCTTGACTCGTGGTGGCAGTCGCCGCCACCGACGCATGGACCTTATCCAGGTACCCGCCTTCGCTGCACAGTTCAAAGAAGATACCGGCGCCAGCACGTATGAGGTTCTCTGGCGCATCGCATTGCGCGAGTCGTCCTTGGTCCAACACCATGATGCGATCGGCATCGAGGACGGTATCGAGTCGATGGGCGATCGTGAGCACGGTGGACGAGGCAAACGCTTGGCGGATCACTCGCTGGAGGGTTTGGTCCGTCTCGTGGTCGATAGCGGCGGTGGCTTCGTCCATGACCACGATGCGGCAGTTGCGCAGCAGTGCGCGGGCCATGCACAGCATCTGCCGCTCGCCGACGCTAAAGTTTTCTCCGTTTTCTTCAATCACTGCCTCGAGTTTGCCCTGTTCGAGGGACACGCGCGGCGTGAGCTGGACCTTGTCGAGGGCGTCCCACAGCTGGGCGTCGGAAGACGACTCGAACGGGTCCAAGTACGCGCGGAGGGTTCCCTTGAACAAGATGGGATTTTGCGGAATGATGGCCATGGTTTCGCGGAGGGTCTTGATGCCGACGGTGGCAGTGTCGACGCCGCCAATGACCACGCGGCCGGACGCCACTTCGTTGATCCGGAACAGCGCCATGGTCAAACTCGACTTGCCGGCACCTGTCCGCCCGACGATACCCACCTTTTCCCCCGACTCGATGTGAAAACTCACGTCTTTGAGCACGAGTGGGTCGTGAGGCTTGTATCGGAAGCTCACGTGTTGGAACTCGATCGATCCATGGGCGGGCCACGACGCGGGCACGGCGCCGGAAATCACCCGCGGCGCCTCCTGCGCGACGTTGGTGTACTCTGCGACGCGTTCAGGCGCGACCATCGCCGTCTCGAGCTGCGACCACATCTGGACCATCCACTCGAGCTGGCCGGTGATTTGCAGCGCGTAGCCAAACACGAGCCCCACAAGGCCAGCGTTCAAGTACGCGCGCATGTAAATCAGCGACATGGTCGTGACCAGCAGCATCAACGCCGAGATCATTTGAATGCGAAACGAAAACCACTGCGACGCGAGCTCGCCACAGAACATGGTCTCCATATTCCGGTTCACTTTGGTCTGTTGGAGCCGTTCAAATCGACGAACGTGCTTGCCGCCAAACGCGCGGACGACCACGGCGCCGTCGATGCTTTCGGAAATGTGGGTAATCAACGGCGACCGCGTGGTTTTGTTGAGTCGTTCAATTTCCCGCGCCGGTTGGACAAAGATCGACGCGACTTTGTAGTAAATGTACATGAGCGGAAGGAGGATCACCCCCAGGGACCGGATCACAGCGACGGTTGTGCCCAATGAAAACAGCAGCACAAACACCGTTGAGAGGAAAAACCCAAACTGGTTGGGCAGTCGGCCATCCACGGCGTTAATGTCGCCTGAGAACCGATTCAGGATGCGCCCGAGGGGATTCGTGTCGAAGAACACCATGGGCGCGCCCAGCAAGGCCTTGGTCATGTCGTCAAACATGGTTTGGGATGCGCGGATGCCGGCTACGGACACGGTGAGCACGCGCACGACGACCATGATGGACGACCCGATCGCCAGCGCCGCGTACACGGAAATGTGAAACTCGGCCCCGTCTTGAAACTCAGCTGGTGTGACCGTCGCGCCCGTGGCCGTCCATGCGCTCAGCCACAAATCGCTCGACACTTGAAGTCCTTGCCATAAACTTTGCACGGCCAGCAGCGCCACGACCGTCGTCCACCCGCCCACGGCATCAAAGTACGCTAAAAACACTTTCTGAGACACCCGTCCCGACTCGCGTTCTTCGGCCACGACGAGCTGGCCGCGGCTACCAGTACCATCCTCTTCGTTGTACGTGGGCGGCAGCGGCGCCTGCGCATCCATCGGTGTAAACAAATGGTCTTCCACGGTCGCGCCAAACGGCGACTTGAGCGACGGCGACACGAGCATGTCCATGTACTGCAGCGTCGAGTTTGCACCGCCCGTGCCAATGTTGTCGAGTATGTCCATCGAACTATCATCATCGTCTGCGACACTGTACGAGCGTGTGGGGTACGGTGGCACCAACGCATCGCAATCTTTTTTATTGGGGTTCATGGTCACCGTGAGGGTCTTCCCGCCATTGCCGACTTCAATCGTTCGATCAATATATGGCGACGCAATGATTTCAGGCGAGTGGGTGACCAGAACGAGGGTCTTGTTGCGGAGGAGGCCGAGAAAACACTTGGTGAAAATCTCGTTTTGAACGATCGCGTCCACGGCTGACAAGGGCGAGTCCAACACGTAGATGTCGGCGTCGCTATAACAAGCGCGCGCGAGGCTGATGCGCGCCTTTTGGCCGCCAGACACGTTCACGCCCTTGGACCCGATCTCTGTGCGGTCACCCGCGGCAAATAGCGTCAAGTCTGTCGCCAATGCGCATGCTTCGAGCACCCGCGAGTATTTCACGCGATCGTATGGCAGCCCAAACAGAATGTTTTCTCGAATCGACATGTTTTGAATCCATGGCTGCTGGCCAAAGTACGCCACGCGGCCGCGGACGCCCACAGATCCCGCGTACTTGTCGAGCTCGCCAAGCAGAACATTGCACAGTGACGTCTTGCCTTCGCCAACACTGCCGTGGACAACTGCAAACTCGCCGCGCCGGATGGTCAAGTTCAAGTTGGTGAAGAACGGGTTTGATTCGTCCCACCCAAACGACCCGTCGATCACTTCAACGGCAATGTCGTTACCCGACACAACATGCGACGAGACAACCGATGGGTCGCGCTCGGCCAACGCCAAAAACTCGGCAAATCGTTTGTACGAGACCGCGGCTTGCATGAACGCAGCGACGATCTGGGGCAGCCGCATCATGGGCTGCTTGACCATATTGAACAAGGACAGCGCGGTAAAGACCTTGGACGCGGTCAACGGTTGCTTGAGCACGAGCACGTAGCATGCAAATGAAATGGTCGTGAGCGCCACGGGTGCAATGTTGTTCATGGCCGTGGTACCGGCGCCGATGCAGAATTGCGTCCATAGCGACCGCAGTTCGTCGGCGCGCAAGTCGCTGATCTTGGCGTAGTAGCGCTCTTCCCATGCGTTCAACTTGATGATCTGCATGGACCCAAACACTTCGTTGATGGTCTTCATGCGCGTATCCTTCTTGGCCATGAGCACGCGCCAGTTGGTGCGCTGCATGGTGGCAAACCACCGCGTGAGGAAGAACGCGACAATCATGACGCCGATGCCGGAAAACATGGCCCAGTCCAGTTGCTGCCACAGAAGGTACATGAGCGCCGTAACTTGGAGCGGGATGATCCACACTTGGTTGATAAAGAACGACACGGCCACGATCGGCCACATGTCGGACGTGAACAAGTTGGACACTTCGCCCGTGCTCTTGGCTTTGCGGCTCTTGGCGTTGAGACGCAGCGCCTTCTTGTAAAGCAAGTTCTGGAGCACCGCCATGACCTTGACAAACAACAGTTCGTTCTTCAGGTCCGTTTGGGTCTGCAGAATCGCTTGGATGATTTTCACCACGAACAACGACACCACGGGCGCCGCGAGCGTTTGAAAGTCGGGTGTCGACAACTCGATCGACGACACGACCTTGTTCAACACAATCGGACCGTACAACGACAACACCATCGCGACAAACTGCAACACACCCACGACCAACGCCTGCGCGCCGAATTCAGACACAGTAGCACGGAAGATCGACTGACTCTTGTTGAACTTGGGTTCAAACGATTCGGTGATCACCTCGCACTTGCTGTCCGACGGCAGCGGCCACAGATCCGACGCCTGCAGCTGACGCTCGTTCCCCAACTTCATCAATGGGTCCGCCCACAGGTATAGCCATCGGGAGAAGAAGTTCTCCGTCTCCAGCGGCGATTTGGCATCCTTGTCGCGCGTGCTCTCAAGCTTCACGGCCTGGTACTTGGTATTCCTCGACATGATGATGAGACGAGATATCGGCCGGTCCGTGGAAATTCAAAACTGAGCTGGACGGGCGAAGGTCATTCCTAGAGGTATCCGGTATCCGGATAAATTATTCCCAAGCAATCATTGCAGTCGACGGATCCGGTAGTGCGATACTATATATACATGAACCATCTTGTCTTGAATAATTAAATATAGTAAAATTATGTTTACTATGCTAAAGTTGCATATATATTGTACGATAAATAACTTACATTCGAGTAGTTCCGAGGATTACAGTACTTCCAGTAGTACTTACTACCTTGTACTACATACAGTACAAGGTAGTGGACTCCCACCTAATAGGTGGGAGTCCGGACCGACCTGGTCGAGAGTATACAAAGTGCACAATCATGGTTGGTGGCCCACCGAAACTCACAATGCCATCTGACTCAGGGTGTAAAACACACTGAGATGAGGCGAAGAATCCACTGGTAGTCATCCCCCACATGATTATTCATTGGCTAGGGATTGCGCTGAGCGTTATTCGTGCCATGGTGGTGGTAAAAGGTGAAAGTGTTGCTGAGTTATCGAATATTTGTTGTTCCAAGTGACTGACTGCAGTATCCAACCCATGTTTACACCCTTCAATCCACCGGCGGTTCCGTTTACTCTAAGCGGACCTGCATTTGCATACAGTTCCAGGACAAGGAAGGAACGGTGTTGAGTTGCCACCAAACCAGGAACTTCAACCAACTAGTAATACTGTACGTCGAAGTATGTACATACACCATTACGTTGTCGTTAACAGTAAGTACCTTGATTTGGACCAGATTTGGACGACGTTTAACGTTAACTTCACTCACACTGGCACACACACTCTGCCACATCTCTCACAAGGTCAGGTGGGGCCGAGGTCATGACCGGTGAGTGGTAAGTAAAGGATGACTGTATCAGTACACTACTACATAATACTAATATTGTCCTTTCAGCGAAACGTAGGATTTGCGTACAGTTTCGCCAAATCTGTCGATCGATTGTTTGTACTGGCTGTGAATTTTGTACAGTAAGTTAGTATGTTCAAATTGTGAAGGCCTTGCACACTAATAAGGCCGTGCTCGGACGCACCAAGAATCCAGTTATTTCGTGGATTTTGACTCTGGAAACAGACTTTTTGTGTTCGATTGACAAAACGTTGTGCAAGACACTTGATTCTGGAAACCATCGATATTATTGATGGTTTCTTGCAGGGATTGATTGATTGGTATTGTGCTCTTCATGACTCGGAGTTTGGGGTTTGTGGGGGGTTCTCCGAGTACGGTACTGACAGTGTTGAAAGGAACGTCGCGGCCGTGGCCACATGTGACCAAGTGGTCCAGCGCATGATGCTACTTCGCCAACTATTTAGCCAGTTAAGACCATATTCACATCGTCGTGGGAGATGAATTATATTCCTGTAGCGCAGAATGGGCTCCGCACTCGGTACAACTGATGTGTACGCAACTGACAAAAGCTACATAAATTTAGATACATGCAGCACAACTCAACGTGTCCGTCAATGCCCCTACGAAGTCGCTGCAACATCGAATGGACCTTGAGTGATGAAGTGGATATCTTGCCCTCAGTAAACTATATGTATGTAGGTAAGTTACATGTTTATCTTCGTCTACGATTACGCTATTGTTGCGCACTAAGTTTTCAGCGGAACACGTCGTATTCTGTAAACCCGGCGCAATCGCCGCCAAGAAAGCGTCGACATAACGTTACAGCCTATTTTCGTGCATGACGTGCTGCAACATTTCGATAAGAATACTTGATTAATTCAAAAGAGCACATTGTATTTCGTTTTGATTGTCAAATGCCTGATAAGTGCAGTCATAGATAATGGAGCCAATGAAAAGGAGCAAAAACCAATTGTAGACCAATGATATAGATCCAATGTCCAGGATGTGGCCAATACAATATGTACCAGTGTTCTTGTGAATTTTCTACATTTGGTGACGAATCGACGCTATTGGCTAATCCACTTTTGAGTGGATTTGCATTCGGTGTCTATGGTCAAGGTGATTAAGCGGACGGTGGTGGAAGCGAATGAAATGACGACGCATCCATGTCAACCAAGGAGTTCAAGCGGCAGGCTGTGATCGATGCGGAGCTGTCGCCGCAAAGAGCAAAACGTCCTAAGCGTGTGGACATTGGGCAAAGCCTTGTCGCCTTGGGTGAGAGCTTAGCGCAAGGGATGAAAGGCACGCATCAACCACCTGACAATGCACCTGAGCGCGAAACTAGTAAACTTCTACACCATTTCCCGTTCAAATTGAAATGAATTTCCAGTCAATGTGAAATGCATGGGATTTCACAAGTGCAGTTTCACATCTCAACATGAAAAATATTCACTTCAAAATGAAACGTTAAACTTACTTCAACTATAGTATAGTGACCATAAGGTGATGAATTATACTACCCTTCAGTATACAATAGTGATTCAATCATCATGTCTACCCTCCCTCACCCATCTTCCTCCTTTATCCAAATCATACACCAGAATATAGGTATATGAAACAAAGTATGTTTCAAGTTGAATGTTAGAGAATTCATGTTGATTTGAAAAGTTTCGAACGTGTTCATTTCACATTGACTGGAAATTCATTTCAACTTGAACGGGAAATGGTGTAGTACCCATGAGCCCTCGCCAGCGTCCTGGCGAGACCAATAAAGTCAGCGTCGAAGGCCAAACTGGTTCGTGACAACCCACGGAGTACGAATCCACGACCGGTACTTACGTACAAAGTATGCCGAGTAGCTTGGAGCGTCTACTTCATCGATGCTCTTCGCGCGCCTTCTTGTGAGTGGAACGATCGCTATGGCACGGTACACAAAATCAAGACGGAGTTCAACATTCCAAGCGGCTCGCGGGATTCTGTCTTGAAAGTCCTCCAAGAGTCCAAGACTGTTGCAACCACGGCGTTGAGTACGACGGCACTGGTGCTCATTATGGTGGACTGAACAAGCTGCTCGATCTGTATTCCTGTGTGAGGCAAATCATAGCAAAATCCATGGAGCTTGGTATACGTTTGACCGATATGTCGTTCACCGTGATGGGCTTGTCCGCGACGTGCAGTTGTCCAGACATTAGGCATTGGGCAATAGAAATCCAGGAACTTCTACCGGAGCAGCCGACAACGCCACTACCTATGTTGCGACAAGTCGAGGACCAGTTGTACTGTATGACCATCGCCCAGGCTCAAGTGTGCGGGTAACGTGATCGACCATTGATCGGCCAATTTTTCAAAATTCTCAAACTAAAATATCTCAATTGGTTTTCATGGCATTTCATTGAAACAAACATTTCCGAAAAGCTCTTTCGCGACATATTCAAATGTATCGATTTAAACAATACTTGGCAGGCGAAAAAACTGTCAAAGTTCGGCACTTTACACAGTCGACCATTGATCGGCCAAAATGTACACTTGAATTAAGTATTGAAAAAAGTTGAGTCAATTTTTCGCTCCAAAAATTCAAAGACTATGACTCAAAAGTTTACTAAATTTCAACAGGTATAAGTATTGAGAGTAACAGCTGCAAGTATTGTTCAACGTTGAACAATGCGAGAAGGGATTGTTCAACGTTGTAGGAGAAGGGATTGTTCAGCGTTGTACAATACGAGTAGGGATTGTTCAACGTTGTGCAATTGTATTTGCACAACTGATTTTGATTCATTCTTCAATTATCCTCCTGGTGCCAATTGCGGGTGCCTGCGGCGTAAGTTCGTCACCACCAAGTGTGCCTGCGTTCGTTCCGTACCTCCATACCGTGAGCCTTCGCTACAACGGAAGAAGTAAGTGGGGTCAGGGCAAAGGTTAACCAGTGAAGATCATTCTTCGAGGTGGGCACGGTGCCTAGGGAATTGTCGAGTCAAACCAACTTTCTTAACATCTTTTTTAACAATTCTCTTATCCTCTAGCTTAGCAACAAATTTTAACAACTACAAACACATTGTATGAACTGTTTTTATCAATCTAAATCACACAAACTTCTACGATATCTTCCGAATTCAACACTTAGACCGCCACGTCCTCTTGAGTAGCTTTCTTTTTGCGCTTTGGCTTTTCCAGCTTCTTGAACGTAAACATTCTTGGTCGTGCGTTCGTCAACCACCTTCGTTGACTTCATGGACGTTCAAAAACTTGTCTCGTCCATGTTGAAGACCCGTGATGGATCCATGTCAACAAGTGACATGGAATGAGCAAGCTCATGAAAAAACTCCACCATGGTATCGTTGTCGACACCGTTTTGCGGTTTGCTCAGAGTTCGTGCTTTCGCAATCTTAAGATCTTGATTGCGTTCGAGGAATCTTTTGTACCAACCGCTTGTAAGCTTGGTGTCACGTGGTGTATCATGTACCATATAAAATATCTCGGTTGCCTTGTCGACGATATGACGACAGCCAACGGGTACCCCTTCGTGTTACATTGCGACAATCCAAGTAGCCAAGTCGTCTTCGAACTCCTTCGGCAAGACAGGCGGCTTGCCCATCGTCGTCGATCGATTGTCGCCCGTGATTGCCTTGGCGACATGGGTGCGCAGTGTACGTTGGGGTATACCATGTGCCTCTGCAGCGGTCAAAACACTGTGTGTCTTGTTGAGCACAGCTCGGACAGCCATCGCCTCCTGCGTGTAGGACGTTCTTGGCGGCATTTCAAATTCAAAGCTGAAAACCGCTTTAAAATTGAAGTTTTTTGCCGCCATCACATTATACAGGTAAAACTTATCACAAGGATTTATTTTGTCTAATGAAACATCGTATTAATTTCAATTGGACGAAACACCTTGGCCGATCGATGGTCATTTGGCCGATCAATGGTCGATCACGTTAGCATGGGATTACAATTCACTGTCAACTACTGTAGCTCATAACCAAATAGCCGCAGCTTGTAGCTACCGGTAGCAATGTAGGAAATAGAATCAACGATCCTATTGGCCAGTTATTTTCACTTTTCTATCATATAATTGGATATAATTGGACAGAAATTTGGTAAGGCACCATCCTCACGAGTTCATGAATTAACAGTAAGATGCGTTTAAACGAATTTATATTATTTCATACAAAGATGAAGCTTCATTAATAAATTTTGACTTATTTTTAGATCGAGTTATGGAATTCGTAAGGTGGCTCGGCTCACCTTGCGAGCCAATAAAACCTGCTGTTCCACCTTACGAATTCTGTAATACTAGGGAATTAGTAAGGTGGCTCGGCTCACCTTGGGATATAGAACCTACTGTTTCACCTTACGAATTCTGTATTACTAGGTACAGTAGTACATCAGTATGTTGCACAATACTCCTGCTTTCAGAGTAACTCTGAAAGTAGGTGCAACGACGAAAACAGTGATAACTAATCAATCCAACAAAAACTGTGCTCTTGTTTTTATATTTAATCGAATAAAAGTAGCAAAACTCAAAATGGTCATGGTAGGTTTTTTCCATCCCTGCCCAAGGCGAACCCTCGCACAGCACCTACACGGCGTACTACGTACATACCTGATCAACCACCAACAATAATATCACCGAATACGTTGGTTTAATCCGAGGCTTACTCTCATCTCACCATATACGGCGACAGTGAGCTCATCATCCACCACATGCGTGGACTCTACCGAGTCGGTCACGCAGGCCTCCGCAACCTTTATCGACCGGCACGGACGTTTGCGGCTGGCTTCCACTGTATGTGGGTCCATCGCCCGCGTGACGGCAACCAACTCGCCGACTTTCTCTCCAAACGAGCGCAGGACGCAGCTCGCTTCTCAACCCCTAGTCCCACTGTTGAGGCCCTTCCATCCACTGTATTACTACTCCCCACGCTATATAGTACTTCGAAGTAGTACATACATACTAGTATGTAGAATTCACTCTACGTACTATTCATAGGACGTACGTACTTGAAGTAAAGTTAGTATGTAGAATGGGGACTCAATGTTTTATACCGTTTAAGCAGAAGCATAGTGATAAAAAAACTGAAATTAACAGGAAACGTTTGATGATACAGTGATGTACAATAATTGAATCGACCAATCATACGACAGTATTTCGTTATGGCCAATCATAGATAGACCTGCATATTTTGTCAACTTAGCAGAGGCCGACCGACCGCGGTCAACACCACAGATGTCCATGACGTCTATCGCAGCCATCGAAGAAGGACGACCCAGCAGCATCGACGAGGGGATGCTGCTGACATCTGTCCTTCACCGCCGCGCCGTCGCGACCCCATCGAAGGTCGTGTACTCGTTCACATCATCATCGACATCATCCAACGTGGACATTACATTTGCATCGTTGGATGCATCGGCTCGTCGCATCGCAGCGACGCTGACCAGAGCTCCTAAAGGCATTGACCGACCAGCGTTTAATCGCGGAGACTGCGTGCTGTTGTGGTACCCTCCCGAGGGTAACACGTCCCACGACCTCGTTGCTGCCTTCTGGGGCTGTCTGTATGCCGGAGCCGTCGCCGTGGTAGTCGACGAACTCAAGAGTTTGCACCGCTTGCTTCGCGACACCCATGCCGTGTTGGGGTTGACCACGTCGGCGTTTGTTCGGCAGCGAAAGCTCGACAAGGTCAAGGACGCGCTGCATTTGCCAAAGCTGTTCCAGAAGGAACGACGATTATCGCAAACTTCATCTGCCACGAACGATGCGGCGGCTGCCGCCGCCAGTCGAGTCACATGGCTCACCCACGACCGCACAGTCATCACACCTTCGAAACCAACCGACCTCCACCACCTCGACGCTCAGGCGGGTGCTGGAAAAGCTCCCATGACAACTCCATACTCCGCCACCGTGGCATGTGTGGTGTACACTGCTGGCACGTCTGGGTCTGGGCTAGGCGGGAAACCCGTGCAGCTAACTCAGGCCAACTTGGCTGCCGCCGCCGCCAGCTCCTGCGGCTGGCTCGAATCCACCGACACACTAGTTGGCATCCTTCCGCTGCATGTAGCCAGTGCGTTGGTTCAGTCGGTGGTGGTCCCAGTGCTCTACGGCTGCCGTAGTGTGCTGGTCACAGACTGGCTCGCCGACCCCCTGCGATGGATGGCCGTGGTATCAACTGAGCAAGCAGTGTACACATTTGCCCCGCCCCGCGCGTTTTCATTGGCTACGAGGTGCCAAGACCGAGCCACGCCAGCCACCCGTTTGTCAGCCCAGCCATTGAACCTGTCGAGTCTCGTCACGGTGGCGTGCACCGGTGGTCCGCTGCTTCCGTCGACATTGGCTGCGTTTGTACGGGCATGGCACTTGCGTCCGGCTCAAGTGTCATGTGGGTACTCGTTGGTGGAAGCAACGCACACAGTCACGTCGACTCAGAATCAGACTCGGGGGAATCAGACTCAGAACGTCCCGCCGCGTGTGCTCACGGTGAGTCGTCAGGTGTTTGAGCAGTGCCATCAACTGGAACCGTTGCTGCATGTGGATTACCATTCCCGTCCTTCAGCTGAGGACGACGGCGACTCGAACGATGTGATGCACCTGACGTCGTCGGGGCGACCCCTCCTTAACACATACGTGGTCGTGGTCGATCCCATCTCGTGCGTGCAAATGCCTGACGGTCTGGTGGGGGAAGTATGGGTCGCAGGCCGTACCGTGTCGCAGGGGTATTTGAACCACCCGTCGTCATCGTCGTCGTCGCATGATTACAAGTGGATGCCCGGCACGTTGCAACTATCTTCCACTGGCCACCACCACCGGCATAGCCGCAGTAGCAGTAGCAGTAGCAGCAGCAGTAGCAGTGTCCGTCGAAGCAGCAGCAGTTGGGGGCGTCCAAGTATGACATGTGCTCGTCGCCAGTCTACCGTTTTCTCTACATCTGACAAGGCAGCCATCGATGTCACATATATCCGCACCGGTGATCTAGGCGCGTGGTTCCAAGGCGAACTCTACGTGATTGGACGGAGCGCGGACGTGCTGCAGCTGCCCGATCGATGGCTGGCCTCGCACCTCGTGGAAACTTCCGTGCTGGAATGCAGTGTGCTTGTCGCCCGAGTGTGCGTGTACGGCGACGACGGCGTGGCCATCGCGGCTGTGGAAACTTCGGCAGACGTCCAGCGGTTAAGAGACGGAGCCGCGGTGGCACACAGTCTCTGCAACAGCGTCATTCAGTGCGTGATAAAGCATCACGAGCTGCATGTGGCCAAGGTCATCCTCTTACGACCCAACGCGATGCCCTTGTCGGCGTGTGGAAAGGTCCAGCGAGGCCAACTGAAGGCCCTTGTGGCGTCGAAGGACTCGGCGGCGGTCGTATTGGAGTTTATGCACTACCCTCGTGGTCAGGACAAGCAGCCACGAAGATGCGACGGGTTTTTAATATAACTGTAACCTCTTTTGTTGGATGAAGGGGGGGAATGAGGTCGGCTTGGTCGTACGGTTTATGTGTTGGACGATTCCAGTGGTGTCGGCTTGAGGCTGATACACTGTACTAGGTACTAGTAGTGGGGGGTGGGATTCCATGCATGCATCGTAAACGGTAGTTGGCTAAGATGAATGGTGGGGGGAGGGCTTGCTTTGCTGGCAACAACACACATGGAGCTATTCCCGAATGTACTACTCAAGCCACAATTGTTATAGTCGGGACTACATCTTGTGTCATGCATGTGACCTCCAGTCACAAGCTACGGGTACTATAGATATATTCATTTGGGGTCGTCAATGTACGCATTGCCACTGTTGGCGTGTTGGCAGTTGAAGACATTCACCAAGTACGTTGTATTGGATGGAGAATAATGACATGGCTACTACGACCCGAATAAACCCATGTCGTCGGCTTCTTTGGACGCTTGCTGTTG
The DNA here is from genome assembly GCF_000520075.1 of Aphanomyces astaci. NCBI lineage: Eukaryota > Oomycota > Saprolegniomycetes > Saprolegniales > Verrucalvaceae > Aphanomyces > Aphanomyces astaci. The sequence goes on along the minus strand of NW_009798310.1, from coordinate 180,426 downwards.
GGCGATTGCTTCTCGTTGCATGAGCAACCCAAAAGCGTCGAAGTTGAGGGCCGACGACAGCACCATGGCCAAGTTGAGAGCGGCGTTGGGGCAGTCAAGATCATTTTGAAGCGATGTCATCTGGTGGTAGAAGTCGGCAGGGGATACCTACCAACATCACCAAGGACGTTTGCAAGCCTCACATTGGTAGCATGTGTCTCCAGTCGACGCGGCACTGTTGACGGTATATATACCTGCTCGCGCGTTAAAAATTCGTTCAGGATGCTTTCAAACATGGCTTCATATGCCTACGACGAGTGCAATCAAACATGCATATTCAGAACGAGTTTCATCGTCCTCCCGATCAAAACCCCACTGCCACCTCACATACCCAAATCATTGGTTTATACTTAAAAACGACATATATATATGTATATACCTGGAACAACGCGTGTCTGTCGTGTGAGTGCTCGTCGCCAACGTCAAAATCACTAAACAAGTCTGCGTGGCTAGCGTAAAAATGCGCAGGCGAGAGGATTAATACACCAACAGACTGAGCCAACCGTACGAACATGGCTGCAAACTGCTCAAATTGGCGGCGAACGTCGTCTAAAGTGGAATGATGAATGAGAGAGTGTTTGGGTTTCTCCAAGTAGATATACTTCATGTATATATTCACGTACAGCCATCGCAGTGGGCGATCAGCCGATCCACCACGGCCGCTTCGCTCGGTACTGCCAACAGGTTGGACTCGGACATGCTCTCTATTGAATTATTGCCTTGGATTGGCTGGAAAATGAAACGCCCAGCATTTGGCTTGTGATTGGCTAATTTTTGTCATGTTGTCCGATCCAATCGAAATACCGAGGCCAAAAAACCCCACTCGAATGGGATGCAAAGTGCACGCATGTAAGTAAACCTATTGAAGGCAACGAGTTGAAAGTTCCCACTGGAAGGCTTTTAAAACCATATCACCATGATAATCCAAACTCAATTAACCATCTCACCATATCACTTGAGATTCTCAAGTGAAATGGTGATATTCTTCTTCTCACACAATCGTCAATTCCGATAAACATCACCAACCTTGCCTGGACACACAAAACCTGGGGAATTTCTCGATTCCAATCCGCGACAATACTGTTGAGGACGATCGTGCCTGTCAAATCGCAGTCGACTCTGCCCAATCAAAATCCGTTGGGACCTTTCATCCACCAATCAAATCATTCCAGCGTTTTTGATTGGCTCACTCCGCCACGCCACCTACTAACAAGTCGGACCCCGAATACGCGCTGCTTTGAACGCGTCGTATGCAGCCCATACTTCGAAGTATATGTATGATGCACCAAGTCATTCTTCAATATGCCTCCTCACAACGTATCGAGCTCCTTGACCTCGTCGCCATCGTCATTGGCGTCACCCATGGTGCCTGCTGAACGTGGCCATTTGGCCAGAGATCTCAAGGAAGGAACTCAAGCCGCGCACGCCGCCGCCGAGTCGGTGCCGTTCGTGACGGACTTTCTGCATGGTCGCATTACACAAGACGTATATCGCGTGATGGTGTGCATGCTGTACTATGTGTACGAAGAGTTGGAGCTCCAGCTGCGACGGGCTGCAGCCAGCGACAACCCTGTCGTGGTTCCGCTTCACTTCCCCCTAGAACTCGAACGTTTGCCGTCGTTGGCGCAGGACTTGTCGTTCTATTACGGCTCCAACTGGAAGGAAGTAATGCCTTCGAAAACACCGGCCACTGCCGCGTACGTAGCACGCCTTGAGCATATTGGGTCGACCCATCCGTCGCTCCTTGTAGCCCATGCTTACACGAGGTACTTGGGCGATTTGAGCGGCGGCCAGATCCTCAAACGGCATGCAATTCGAGCCATGAACTTGGCGCATGGGCTGGGCACAGCGTTTTACGACTTCAAAAGGATCGAGTCGTCCCACAAGGCGTTCAAGGACGGGTATCGCCGCGCACTGGATGCCGCCATGGTGGATTCCGCGGAAACCAAGCTCATGGTCGAAGAAGCCAACGTCGCGTTCGAGCTCAACATGGCCTTGTTCCAAGACTTGGATGAGTTGCGAGGAGTGTACCGAGCCGCCACTATCACCACTAGTACTACTAGGACGACGACGACGACTACTTCTACTAGTACAAGTCAGGCCTCGTCAGGATGTCCGTTTGCAAGGCTCGCGGGCGAAGCAGCTAGTACTAGTACTAGTAGTTCAAACGTATCGGGGTGTCCATTTGCGAGGCTGGCGGCGGATGCCAATACAAGAAGCCAGTGGGCGACGTATTTTGGCTGGTCGGTGGCCGCCGCAGCCGTGGCAGTTGTAACCGTGGGACTCGTGCAACGAACAAGCTCGTGAATTAGTTCGAACAAAAATGGCCTTAACTTTATATATTGAAGCATGTAGTGGTGGTGGTTAACTTGGCTATTTGGCCTTGACCTCAGCTGGTCACATGCCTATTTGCATTGAATCAAAAGAGGTATTCCAGTAGTAATAGCTAGGTTCATATTGACAATTTGGCAGGCCAGTTGTGCACAACACCGAGTTTACAATTGTACGAACTTCGGGGTCGGGCATCTGGACGTCGTACAAGAGTCGCATGTCCATCAAGCTAAACAAGAAGGAAGGGTCTCGTGGCCATTTGGAAGGGAGACTGATATTAATACTACTTGGAAGTATTAATATTGTTTGCATTCAAATTTCGACTTGCAACTTCAACATTGACCACCCAATTTACCGCCTTGGAGTTTGCCGTTTGGCTATGCTGACATGGCAAAGTGCACATAGCAGCATCCTCTTTCTGGATCTCACCTTCCAAAGTCAACATATCAAGACGAAGAGGCTGGAGCGATATTTCGTAGTGACCAGTTCATCGCAGTGTAATGGCCAACAACGCGATCTTTGCTGGTGAGTATTTAATAGTTACACGTAGTATGACGGCAGTAGGTCGTGGGACATGCACAGCACCGCACAACGGCAGAGACCTGGCAGCGTCGACACATCATCCATCGACTAGTCCTTCTTCTTGTTGTCGTTCGCCTTGGCTTGGGCGCGCAGAAGCTTGAGTTCCTTCTCCTTCAAGTCGTTGCCGATAGAAATCTCATTCGCGACCGCAAACAACGCAAAGATGATCGCCACGAGGAGGATGTGCTCCAACTTGAACGAAAACGACGACGCTTTCCCGACCACGGCTTCGAGGAAGTTCTTCACGTACACCAAGGCTACCCACGGGATGCATCAGCGTTGATGATTCATGTGAACAGGGACGTAGATCAGGGTACCTGGTTTGACGGTCTTGACGATTTCGTTGGAAGTCCGAGCAGTCGCATCTACGTGTCGAGTGTGACGGGACGCATGCACGGAGATAGATACGAGGGAGCGGGCTTACAGTTGGTGATCGCGAGGAAGAGGTTCTTAAAGTTGAGAAGAGTCACCGCACCCAAGATGATGAGGAGCGGCGGCACGACGATCACTTGCGGGAACGAGAGGTTGATCATGGTTGAAGCAATATGTGCGTTTGGAAGTGAACGGAATACACCACCATCGGGTTTTACTTGACCATACAAAATCCAAGGTTGAATACGATCACACTATATTCCGAATGGTTGGCCTGACGATTCTTCATATACAAAGATCAAGGTATTCGCCAACATACACTATTTTCGATTGAATACCCTGCCACGTCATCATATAAATATATCTGTATTTTAATTTCTCTCCTACTCAAGAAATATTATAAATATCTCCATGTTTGTATTATAATAGAAAACACAATACTATAATACTACTAGTAGTACGTAGTAGTCGTAGTATTATAGTATCATACACAATAGACTGGAATTAGTGTGAACCAGTCCAAAAATACCGCCAACGGCGACAGGCGCCGCCATTTTGGACGCTGCAGCATGAGATGACCATTTCCACATATGTCCAAGCAAAACAAGCATTCTGGCGGGGGATCCAACATCCTCCGCGGGGGGAAGCGGTCGTATGAATGCGGAACCCTGATCGGCAACTTTGTCGAGGAAGCATACCGGCCTGGCGTCGTCCGTTCGCAGGGATTCACGTCGTCCATGTACACGACATCGACGCAGCTGCAGCAGTCCGGTGGGGCAGTCAAGCCGGCCTTTGGACCGGCGCTGCAGAACGACCTCAACCCGCGCTACGACTACACGAACCTCGTGGGCCCGGATACGCTGCATGCGCCGTCGACGTGGGTGCCGGCGTCCAAAACGTGCGACTTCCATCCGCGGGACCTCAAGACCGCGACGATGACTGGCCCTGATCTAGAAGCGTACAGGCAGAAATGGACCAAGGAGCAGGGAGGCGTCAAGGAACTCCGCTTCAGCACGGAAGCCATTGCGACCCAAGGAATTGTCGTGCCTGCGCAGTTCAAGCCGCGGCACTTGCTGCCCACCGACACAACATAACAACTATCGCTTGTTCTTATATCGTTCTCTTGCATCTCTAACATGTACATGTCGTGTCGTCTAATCCAGTTCCACCGACGGCACGTCTTTGTCAACGTCGGTGGTGTTGGCAATGTCGTCGTCGTCATTGTCCGAGACGGCCGCGAGTCCTCGCGATGCGCTCGACGAGGCAGGAAGTGTCGGGAATTGCTGAGCCTCGGACGACGAGTCGCCGGGGGGTCGCTTGGTCCCGGCGTGGTTGCCTCCGCGGGTCAAGTCCACTACCAGCGCGCAAATGTTGTCTTGACTGCCGCGCTGGTACGAGTATTCCATGATAGTTTTTGCGGCCAACTAAGAAGTTTCGATTCGAATGAGAATAAAATCATGTTTTTTCGCAGAACAATATCGAAAAAAAAGAAGTAGAAGGATCTGGAGTACTGTACTTGGGGCGTTTCAGATTGAAGTACGAGACGGGCAACATCAGCATTCGAAAGCACATCCCTGCAACGACATGAGAGATACAAGGATCGCGTCATGCGATATGCCAAGATCGACGGCTTACCACACCCCATCGCTCGCAAGGACAAGGCACAGGTCGTCTTCGGTACGTTGGGTTTCGATGAGCTCCGGCTCCGCGATCACGTATGGCTTGAGCATACGGTCTCCAATGGCCCTACACCCATCTCCATCAACATGGCCATATACATTCGGTTACCGAGACACTGCAAGGATGCCTTCCACGCGCCACACACCCCAGAAAATCACGTGGCCGCCCATGTTGGTCACTCGCTCTCGCTCATCTGGTCGATTCGGCTACCATGCATCAGCGACACCTTGGTTTCCACACCCGAACGATACACGGGATGGTACCTTATGATCCGAAGACAGAGGGACAGCGTCCCCACTCTTTTTGATGAGCACAGCGCGAGAATCCCCCACTGCATCATGTGGTCATCAGGCGATCCTTCGTGGACGGAGACGTCCTACCATTCGCCACGTAGATGGTATCCCCGCGCACCACGACGGCAATGGCGGTCGTGCCGTCGTCCTTGTTGTACCGGTCTGCGAGTTGGATGTACTATGTGAAAATGACCACGAAATTCAAACGAAATTCAAAAACGCGCGCGAGGCGTGAAAAAAAACGAACGAAATAACGAAGATAAAACAATCATTCCTACATCTTTGTCTGTTTTGACAAATCCTCGGGAGAGCGCGAGCTTTGGATCGTGGGCGAACGCAGGATCAGTGATGACGTTTGAGCACAGTGACGCGACGCAGTACCTAATGACACGATGAAGAGGAAGATAGAGAAAGAGAGGTACTCGGAAGCGCCGTCGCCGCCATGTCCATCGAAAACTCCGTAAAAGGACGAAGATGGGTCGCCGTTCAACGTCCCCACCACCGTGTGGCGGTCTTCCATGTATGGCCTCTTGCCCTGGACACGTAGACGACCATGAAGTAGAGGCGAAGGTACTAAGAAGGACAAACCTGCATTTCCGACACGCCATATGGGTATAATGCCGTGGGATCGATGGCGGAGGCTTGTTTGCCGCGGGATTTGCGGGGCGTTGGGCTGTGGAGGCGATGCAGGTGTAAGTCGCATCGTTGCAGCGAGAAGAAGGATTGTAGGACGTACCTGATCTCATTCAACGCGAACTTGATCACACACAGAACGACGACGATGAGGACAGCGTACGACATGTACTTGCCTTCGAAGAGGCCAGGAATCTGGACGCCATCGAACCAGACCATCGTCAAAGGTAAACAAACGCGCGGCCACCTTCGTATCCGGATTCCGGATACAACCTGTCAAGGTATACGGTACTTACAGTGTCCACAGGACACTGTTTTTTCACATGCAAAATGATTCAAAGAATTATCGATCGATGGAGTTTGGCGTTTTAGCACAAAAGTAGTCCACAGTATTTTGGGGTAAAACGTATGAGCCAGTATGGTGCACGTCATCTATAAACTACCAACTTTTCACAAAAATGTCTGAAATCTATTTCATATTCATTACTCAAAATTTCAGCAAATTGAGACGTAGAATCGACAGATCTCAATGTAATGAAGAAATTCTACGTCTCAGATTCAAATTTGGTGTTGAATTGGTCCAGAAATAGATATTTAACCTAGCGGTATTTTACATGGGCGCTTGGATATTTGGCCATAGGGGTGGCCGCTGAGATGTATCTTGATTTTTGTATATGACTCTTATCCGTATATAATATCCGGAGGCAGCATTGGGACCTTTAACCTCCCACTGCAGTGATAAAACGCATGAAATCGGTATTTAACGTATTTGTTTTTTGGGTTTAACTACATTAATTGTACGTTAAATAATAAAACCTCCACTCCTCGATTTGGCCAGTTGGAAGTTTTTAGATGACGTGCACCATACGTAGTAGAAGTACTACATAGTACAATGTATTAATACTAGTACCAGGTAGTATTAACCCTAATGGACGGAGGCTATTTCTGCGTGATAGATTCTCTCACCTGGGGAAGGCCAATGAGGTCTCAGTAAACGACT
>NW_009798310.1:166524-173173 GCF_000520075.1 Aphanomyces astaci | reverse complement strand
CAACATAGAAGGTTGCGGAAACTGTGAGCCTAACGAAAGCTGCGACCCGAACGAATTGAATGCAATATCACCCCACGATTGATGACATCTGATGCTACACACCTACCTAGCGTTAGCTTGGGTTTGATAAGTAGTGTCGAACGTACCTCCTGTCCCTCCGGTGCTTCGCTCCACCCCTGCGTCTCGGCAATTTCAATGGCACACATGTGATGAAAAGTGTTTGAGCACCTTGAGCACTTCCTCAACGCCATCCCTAGGTCTTGATGGCACAGCACGCATGTAGTCGCCTCCACATGACCGCTCAGAAGCGTTGGAGTGGACATGGAAAGTACGGCCGGTGACCCTGCGGTCAATCGTGGAGTGGAGGGAAGCGTTGAATGACGCAGCGGCGAGGTCATCGGGCTTATCTTCACGTGTGGTACTCAAAATCAAGAGTGAAAAAGAAAGGCTGGAATTCAAAATTTGAACTTGGAGCCAATCACAAGCCACACTCCTTGAACTTAATAAGGATACAATCGGCGGCATGTGCAAACCTGTTACCCCTTTGATTGGCTGATGACAGTATCCGGAGCATTATCTGGTTCAGCATGTTCATAATTATATTCATGATTTATAGTTATCCGGTATGACGTACCCCACAATTCAGGAAATTGATTGGCCCTCCCACGTGATAGATTATATCACGCGCACTAGAAATGATTAAAAATACACCATTTCTGATCAAAACACCCCTTAACTTGAAGTTCGGGGTGATAGAATCTCTCACCTGGAGGAAAACATAGTGTAATCAAGCCTATTCTTATGTATACTTGGCTTGCCTTTGACTTCCCGTCCTATAGGGTTAATAGTACAATGCAAGGTACAGCTGTAAGTTACTGTAGAAATTGTAGTATCATTTAACGCATCACATACAAATATTGCATTGCATAGAAATACAGAGAAATACAGTTGAGCCGAATAAGCCTTTCTGAACGATGATTTTAATTTCTTTTAAAAAACCAATAAATTGGATAAGAATTGAAGAAAAATCCCTCCCTCGAAGTAGTACTAACCGTTACGTAGTAGTAATACTAGTAGTACATGACATGTTGGGCGGAGGGAAAACTTCGTGATTGGCTGATACAATTAATACTCCGGAGTAGTATTCACTAATAAAACCGTGTAGAATGGACAGTAAATTTCTGAGCAATGATTGGCTGATACAAGTTTGTTTAAAAAGAACAAAGCACATTGGAAATAAAATACTCGGAGTACATATTAATACGTAGTGTACTTCACGAAAAATCTCACGAGATTCCCACACGTGTTTGTGTAAACTGGTGATAATATTAAAAGGTTAACGCGACAATCCATATTACGTTGTTGTGCGAAGGGACACTTCAGTGTGGTGAAACTGATTGAGTTGAATCAGCGGGCCCGGTGACTCCATCAGCAGCGTGGGATTGTGCGCGCTGCAGTTCTTTTTCACGTTGGCTTCGACCAGTTGCGCAAAGAGCTCCGTGTTGGCGGCGTAGCAGTTGACGAGGATCTCGGCCAGTTTGCCCACGGCGCACACGTCGCCAAAGTCTTTGGCTTTGGGCGGAATCAGGTGTACATGGCGGACTTTGCGAAGGCGCGACTGGGTGGGGCTGATGGGTTCGGCCAAGCACCAAATGCTTTCGCGGGAGCGGAGGACGTTGTCCGGGATCGGGTGTACGTCGTCTTCCAGGACCGATTGGCCGATCCAGACAAACGAATCGGCCGTGCCAAAGCTGTGAAAGACAAAGTTCACGTGCACGTCGGGCGCGCCGTCCAGCGTGTACACGCGTCGGATGTATTGAGTCTTGGAATCGAATGTTTCCAGCAACTAAAACAGCACTAAGTTCGAATATACCACCTGGGTTTTCGAAAACTCCAACAAACACACCAACCAAAAAAAAAGAGAAGATTGTTTCGATATTGTCGATTTGATACAAATTTGGATGGAGGGGGTGCAATCGAATCGCGCCGACCAAACCGATCCACAATCGATCTGATTGGTTGAATTTCATTGAGAAGGTTTTGATTGGTTAATAATTTTGGGCTCAATTGAAGTAGCCAATCAAATCGATTTAAATTCCAACGAGAAACCACGCCACAACACGCAATATCACTCAAAAGCACAATACTAATCTGCGAAAGATATGAGACACATGAGAGAAAAACATGTCCCAACATGAACAAGTCATCGGTCAAAATATACTATATATAGAACAAAAACAAATCCCCATATCCCATACTATTCATACATCGAGAACATGTCCCAAGATGATCACGGCGCCAAAAACGTTGAACATGTACATGTGCAAGGGACACTTGACATGGGTGGAAGACAACTGTACCGAGGTATATCCGTTCGAGTACTCGGAGTAGTCGACGCGGGGAGTCACGACGGTGTTGAGTCCCGAGGTGAGATCGCCGATGGGCACGTTGAAGATGAACGACAATGACATCTCAAACACAAGCTCCTTGGAGCATTCGTCAAAGCGCACCGACACCTGCTTCCACGTGTTCTGGGTGCGCAACATGCCGTTTTCCGCAAACACATCTTGCATTCGCGCCAGTTGGTTCTGCATGATGGCGTCGACGGCAAGTTTCCTCTCGCGGGGATCCACAGTCAAGTGCACGTACGGGATGTCGGACGGCCCCAAGATCGACGACTCCTACATATGTGTGTCGATCGTTAGAGTCAGCAAGGAAGAATGTAGCTACTACATAGCTGCACATCACACGTACGAGGAGGAGCGGTTGGTTTGTCAACACCCCTTGCAGGTCGCGGATGATCGACATCTGCATCTCCAGGCGCGACTTGAGTCGTGTGTTCTCGATCATGGATTGCTGGCGCTGCCACGCTTGCCGCCGCGCAAACCCTTCCCACGTCGACTGCGCTTGTCCTTCAATCTTCTGTCGTTTGTTTAGGTTCAAATCGTGCAGTTGAAGTTCCAACGAATCGTATTTGTCCTGCAGGTCGGCCATTTCCTCGTTGTAGCGCGCTTTCGCCTTCTCGTGCCGCCGTTTGCGATCACTGCTCGCTCGGTTCTCTGTCTTGGGCGGCAAGTTGCTCGATGATGATAATCGGGGGGCGAGCATGTTGAGTTGGGTCGGCGGAAACGACCGCGATGCTCGGGACGGATCTTCCTTGATGGCCGGGGAGAACTCATTCGACGGATTCAACAGCGACTGCATCGAGATCGCGGCGCCACCCTTCGCGGGTAAGGCGGTACTCACAAACATGTCTTCTTCTACCTGATCGTTTTGTTGTGGGAGTTGGGGAGGCGTAATCTGGGTTGGTCGCTTGTGATTGGTCCGTTCTGTCCGACGAGGGTCTTGATGAAGGGGCTGGTCCGATGTGCTATTGGGAAAAATGCCCAACGATAATGGCACGATCGTCCCACGATTGGTGTTCTACATGTGTTTTCTATGGAAATATACTTGGGAACGCTCCTTTTGTGGGCAAGCTTACGCCGGCATGGCAAGGACCACTCAGATCTCTTACCGGCGTGTTCTAAGCTGAAAGAACAAGGGCAAGCGCTTGTAGTGGTGGTCTTGAGGCGGTCGACTATGTATTTCACAAGGATTCATCGTCCATCAAGTCTAATCCATCAGCAGATGACAAAGTACAAAGAAGCTGCCCGCCCCTTCGCGGTTTGTAGAACCATTTACTTGTGGTCTGTTATTGACGAATCATCGGGATTGGCTTCTATCGCTGAACTTGTTCCGGCCCGTTCATTTTGTTGCATAAACACGCACCCATTATTCCTTAAAACGTATTACTACAGAGGTAGTAACCAAGAAACACCCTCTACTGGTCGGTTGTCCACGATTAACCCATTACGTTATAAGGGAAATTGAACACACTTCTGGCAAGGCTGGTTGGACTCATATCGCAATTGCTCACCACATTGGTTATTTTTAATGAAAAGCATGATACATCCAACAATTAATTATGACTCCGGAGTAGTACTACTAATAGTAAGTACTTACTCCGGAGTACCATAGTACAGCACAACCTAATCAGTGATAGATACTGTATGTTCTTAACTGTTACTATTAATATTATTGTTGGCCCAAATGTGATTATTTATCGCCCATCACCACAATCATAAATCGGTGCGATGACCTGTTTCCGATCCTCCAAGTGCATCGCCGATAGAAGGAGATTGCCTGGGATGCAAAGGTCAAGGAGATCTATGCCGCCGTTGTTGAGAGGTCTCTTATGGCTAACGCTGTCGCAACTATGTACCAACGTTACTATTAATCGAATTCAACTACAGTAATACTAGTAGTATGCTGTGTAAAGTACTGTAGTTTATCGAGTCCCACCCACCCTGGTTATGCGTTCGAATGCTAGCAAGTCAGTCACGATTATACCACCCAAGTTGCCCGAATTATAAAAGTCAGGATGAGTGGTGTGTAAAGTGAAGTGCACGATTCCGCCCACAGTTCGTTTTGTCACCCTTGAGAGCATCCCCACCACATTATTCGGATGTTTTACAGTTTTACCGCTGGGGTTGACAAAAATCAAAATACAGGAACTGTAAAACGGTATTTTACAGTCTGATTATACAGTCGCACCGGTGGGGATGCCCTGACAACCTGAACTGTTTATACTCATTTCCGGTATCAAACACTGGATTCCCTTAACTCCTGTTTCTGCACCCGTCTGGTCCGGACTTTGCACAGGTCTTTGAGTTCAGCTCGTTCACTTATAAGTAAAACCTTTGCCGTCAGCGCCCATTCAAGTCGCACTGTTTGTTGCCTGTAGAATGATGCATATCCGTAAAACACATGGATTTCCGAGCAGAACTCCTCTGGTCGTCCAGTTTTTTCACTGGATTATCTCAATTGAAGGGGCCAAATGAAGTGGAAGGGGGAGGGCATTGACGCAACACTGCATTGCAGGCTTCTTCGATACCAAAGCACGAACTCACGTAGAACTAAACTACTGTAGCGACCATACTACATGTGCGATCTCCCCCTTTGATCTGTAAGTTGACGCTCGCTAAAAACAGACAGACAGTCGATTATACAGCCCAGCATCGCGTTCAAACTGCGACGTAGAACATGGAATACAGTATACATGCCATTTTGTGGACCCTCAATGGTCCCCCGAGGACCAACACGTCCCCCCTTCACGAATACACGTCAAGCTGGATTCGAAATTCATTTGGCATTTCCCACCAAGTGTTGAGGGACGTTTCAAGTGTAGTTTGGCATATTGACCAGCAACGTAACCGATTACAATAACGAAAATAGCACACGGATTGGACGCCGCCGACATGGGCAACAAGGCACTGGCTCGATCTTCCACAAAGCCCCCTAGCCAGGCAATCCCGAACCAGCACGCCAGCAAAACGCACGTGCTACCATTTGATGACGGCGACACAGCTGCATCGTCGAAACTGGCGGCGTCAGAGTTTCGGCAGTCCACCGACTGGCGTAGCGACGCCAGCGACCCCAATAACGAAGGAACGGATACCGACAACGACGATCTCCGTCATAAAGTAGTAGCCTCGCCCTACAAACGGATGGGCAGCGGAACCAAAGTGCCAGCAAAGACGGGCGAGTCGGGGAGCGACTCGAGTGACGACGACGACGACAAGGACATGGCGCGGCGCCTCAACACCCGCAACGTGACGATATCGTCGCTCAAACCGTCCGTGGACCCGATTGCATCAACGTCGTCATTCCCCCCCGTCTCGCAGCACGACCCTCACCCAGTACTAACCAACACCAGAACCCAAACCAAGGGAGCTCTCTTGGCACCGCTGGATGTCAAGTCCACGCAATCGTTTGCCCATGGAAAAAGTATCGTGGAACAACCCCCCGCACCCCAATCAGTAGGTTCAACTACCTCCCTCACCCCCGCTTGTGATTCGTTGGATCTAGCCAGTTTGGCGCTCAATGTCTACCTAGTGTATATATGTTGATAAGGCCGTTCGTTTACAAGATAACCCTCATTCTGTGGGGGTTTTTTTGCGTAGAAAGTTTACGAGTCCACGAATGCTGCGTCCTTTGGCCATGGCCTGGATGCGGTCATGTTGATGGCGTTGAAGACCCCCCCACATACTGCGACGGACGTGTCAAGGGGAATGGTTGCAACGCCTCCAGCAACGACTTCGCACGACATTGACGACTTGGCAACGATGGAATTGATCAACGAACTCATGCTCGAGTCGCCCAAGATTGAATCGTCAAAAGAAACCCATATTCGAGAGGCGCTGGTCGTGACGCGGCAGCAGCGAAGTGCGGGCAAAACGACCAAAGGGGGTATAGGAAAGCCCCCCTTTGTGCCCCCGCCATATCTAGACGCTACGGACGAAGACATCATGAACCAGATATTGCAAGAAAGGCGGCCCGGCACGACCCCCATAAGTTAACCAACCCCGTCTTATTTTAATATCGTCGAGTGTGAAATCCGTTCTGTCAAGTTGAATGAGGCAACACGTATTTGCGAATGTCCTAGCCAATCAAAATACACTGTTGAACTAATTGAGCCAATCAACGATCATCATAGTTTGGCTCAGCGATTTGACCCAACCCAATCATATACCTGTGTAAATTTGTAAGGGCCCGTCTCTTCAAGCAAGACATCGAATCGACCACATATATATTTCCAAAATTCGTGTGG
>NW_009798310.1:135741-166424 GCF_000520075.1 Aphanomyces astaci | reverse complement strand
TCCTGTGCCCCAAACTACCGCTCTTTCATCGAAGGGACATGCTCGTGATCAAAGGGCTGTGTGTGGACCTGGATCACTACGTCGACGAACTCGTGAAGCTTTGTCATCGTTTTACCACCAAAAAGCGCACTGCGGACACCGACACCGTCCTTGTCGAGGGGTACCTCCGCGCGTTCCTGACAGCCAACGCCACCACTCCTATTTAATAATATTACCACCATACCTATCGATAATACTTGTGGAACGTCGTCGCCCCTTAACCCCGATGCGATCGCAGCGGGTAATTCTTGGCCAACTAGTTACTACGTAGAACTACATAACTGGTAGTAGCATTCGCAAAAGCCCTTTGCTGAATGCGCATAACCCCAAGCTACTGTAGGACATATTATTGTGACTTCGCTCTATTAACTAATCCAATTTTGAGTGGATTGGATTGGCTCTTACAAAATGGACAAGTATATTCAACCAATCAGAGCTCCAGCGTGATTCAATTTGATCAGACCAACCACACGAATTTTGGAAATATATATGTAGCGAAGTCACAATAATATGTCCTACAGTAGCTTGGGGTTATGCGCATTCAGCAAAGGGCTTTTGCGAATGCTACTACCAGTTATGTAGTTCTACGTAGTAACTAGTTGGCCAAGAATTACCCGCTGCGATCGCATCGGGGTTAAGGGGCGACGACGTTCCACAAGTATTATCGATAGGTATGGTGGTAATATTATTAAATAGGAGTGGTGGCGTTGGCTGTCAGGAACGCGCGGAGGTACCCCTCGACAAGGACGGTGTCGGTGTCCGCAGTGCGCTTTTTGGTGGTAAAACGATGACAAAGCTTCACGAGTTCGTCGACGTAGTGATCCAGGTCCACACACAGCCCTTTGATCACGAGCATGTCCCTTCGATGAAAGAGCGGTAGTTTGGGGCACAGGAGACGGCTGATGTCCTCATGGAAGGACCTGTCCGAGATGTTTTGCCGCAGGTTGTGGTGGAGGGTGTCCACGTCCCGTAGCGTACATCGCACGACCCACGAGTCGCTTGGATGTTCCACGCGGATATCGAAGCCGATTTCAACGGACGGGAACAGGCCGTGATATGACTTGGACAGGCAAGTCCCGCGGACGCAGCAAGTGGCATCTGTGATGGAGGTTATGTCCTTCACAGGGTGATGGGGCATATCGACAATCGGCGAGCAAGGCACAGACACCAGTGGAAGCTGCATCGTTGCACGACGCCGCAGGTTGGAGAATAGCTGACGGCATGCCTGGCTGCGGCGACAGACCCCGACGTAATGAACTGTCCCAGTAAATCCCAAACCCGGGATGTGGCACCAATATCCGGAGGGCTAAACATGTTTTACTTTCATGGATTTGGCGCAATACACACAGTGAACGCATTGGGTAATACACATTACAGGGGTTTAGCCCGCGGGAAATGCACTGTCGCCACACCAAATTGCTGTATCAGTTGGAAATTGAATGGCAGAGGATTTCTTTGAAGTGACATGTGACAATCCCCATCCCTCAAACCAGTGGACTCAGGATCGGATTGTAGAACTGTATTGCGCATATTTCCCCTTTGCTATCAAATGAGTTGGCTCTTGAAGGAAACCTGTGGGGTCATTCCTAGACAGCTGCATACAGTACTAACTACTACACACATACTTGAGTGCTCGGTTTGATGAGCTTTGGATTACATAATGTACAACAGGTACGTCAGCTTGGTGGCGACTATTCAGCGCCTTCAACTGCATTATACAGTAGTTGACCAGAACCGTCATATTGATGACATGATCCTGTGCACTTTGGAATGTACCCAACCAGGGTATTTTGATTGGTGGAATCAATTGTCGGTTTCAGAATCCTCCAATCCGCAATCAGAACGGCAAACCTACCTTGAACCCTTGTTGGATCGCACACATCCAGCATGTGCCCACTAATAAGAGTACGATACAGTACGACCCCCGAATGCACTTTTGCTGGTGTAGATACTGTTGATAGTATGTTGAGGTAACCTTCCAATATACCACCAGGTTACTGTCTGTCTGTATCCATCATCCCTTGTACCTGGTACTACGTAAGCTTAGTATATCGCCTTGGTGGTCAGCATAGACTGTACACTCGTCGCCCAAACGTTCGAATTCGGTCTCTGTCCTCTCGTCAAAGTCTGCGATGATTGTTTTTATCCAATCGATTTGATGCCATACATATCTCGGTACATACTCGTGTGATTTTTCTCGTCTTCCGCGCCGGTTCGTTCACAAAGGCACGCAAATTGAGAAAAACAACACAGTTCAAACCATGCGCGTCTGTTCTGCGACCTCTCGACAGTGCACTCCACACAACTCAATTCAACATGACCATCCACACCAAAAGCCATAGGGTGGCTGCTGCTGCTGCCACGGATGCCCGTCTGCACTTCCACGGAGGAAGCAGCTGCGGCGGAGGAATCCCCAGCAAGCGCCGGCTGCCGCAGCACGTGACGCCGCTGGCAACGCTGCGATGCCGCGTCGAGGCCACGAGTCTGCGCCACCACACGTTCTTTCTCTGGCTGCCTCCGTACTTGGTGTACCAAGTTCGAGTCCTGGACATTGCCACCAATGATACGTGGGTCACGCACTGCACCCCCCGGGATGTCCGGCGGCTGTATCAGCACCTCGTGCGTCGGTCGATACACCCCGACACGGTGGAAGCTCTGCACGTGCTGAGGTGCCCCGACGCCCCCCTACTGCAGCCCCGGGACGGTCTCGCGATCAAAGCCATGTGCGTCGACACCGAGCACTTTCTGCACAACTTGTTGGCGTTGTGTCGTCAAACCACCACAGCGCCAGACGCCGCGTTCGTCGCGTTCTTTGTAGCGGCATTCCTCAAAACCCCTCGGAAGAACTCGATACAGGCAAGCACCCACGACGGCAGCAACAGTAGCATCATACCGAGTTAGAAACATCATACCGAGTTAGAAACATAGTACACTATACTAGTATTAATTACTACGTAGTAATATATACATGCCCCGTCACACCCTCGTACTATTACCTGGTAGTACTGTATACAGTACTACTACTACACTGTAGTAGTCGTTATGAAATGTCAATGGACCATGATGATATTTGGTTTATGTAGTGAGCTTATAGTATGGACAATTCTGTAGCACGCCTTCACTACATATTAATACTATTACGTTGCAAAACCAAGCCATGGACAGTCTTTGCACGTGGCAGTAGTCAACCTATACAGTACCACATCACGATACCATTCAACCCACCGTCCCTTTAAAAGTGTGTCGGGGTGTATGTATATTATGTGAGTTGGTACATAATCTTACGAATTTCTTGGAACGAAACATATCCCAATTACTATTAATATTTCTTTGTGCATGCTTTCGTTTGTCTTTGTGCATAAAGAAAAACAAATCATCGGAATCTGGGTAGCCAATGAAATTTCGCGGTGAGGTTTGTGACGTAGATGGCCAGTTTATGGTATGTCATACGAAGTATACGGGACAGTTTCAGGTGCACTCAAATTGGCCAATGGAATACCATGATTTTTGGAATAGCCAATCGAATCACTAAAAAAATGAAAGCACCAAAACATATACTTTGCCTTGACATGAGTGGAAATCGAAGTATACAAATGAAGGCGAAGCTGAAGTCTATTCAAGCCGATTAAATAATGAGAATAACGCCCAACCTTTCATGCAGCACTTTTCAAAATTGAAATCCCGTTCGTAAGTGACGAGTATTGTGCTTTCGAGTGTTGTGGCGTGGTTTCTCGTTGGAATTTAAATCGATTTGATTGGCTACCTCAGATGAGCTCAAAATTATAGCCAATCAAAACCTTCTCAATGAAATTCAACCAATCAGATCGATTCTGGATCGGTTTGGTCGGCGCGATTCGATTGCACCCCCTCCCCAAATTTGTATCAAATCGACAATAATAAGCTGCGCGGTTACTTTCACCATAAATTGGCCATCTACGTTACGCATAATCTTCCCGCACCTTTGGGAACGTATTTGTAATAGTAGTTACTACTGGTATTAATACATACTAAATTTAGTAGCAATATTCAAACTTCAAAAACTAAGTGTAAGTACCAAGTATTAATACTAGTTCTTTAAAAAAATATAGTTCTTTGACACGGAATATAAAAGTGTAAATAACGTTCGTAGATAACATTAGAGTATCGGTTGTTCTGGTAGCTTGCCTCCAGCCAATGCAATCATCCTCGGGGCTGCCAGTGGCGCACGATGGATCGTCCTCCTGGTTCGGTTGTGAACCAATCACCGCTCACCACGCGGCCGGTTTCGACCGTCGGAAGAGTCCACTGGGGGGGCAGGACACCAGCATTGTCCGAGTCATGAGGCGGAAACATGGCAAGGGCGCCGAGGGTATCGATGGCCCTGGCACATGCAGTGATGATCCGCGCGAGTCGCTTGGCTCGTTTCGGGTTGTTTGCGAGCAACGACGCCTGCAACTTTTCAAAGTCGTGCTGGAGCATGCGATGCCGATGTTGTCTGTCGAGCTGCAGGGCGTGCGTCGTGATGGACAGCCGCCTGTGTCGGAGGGGCTGGCTGTCCAGTCCTGTCGTTGGTGTCGGGGACGCTAACGTGATCGAGTCAGGCACGTGGACCTTTGGACTGAGGGGCGAGTAGTGGCTCGATGGTGTCGAAGGCAAAACTAGGCGGGCGAGCAAATGACGGCGTTTCGATTCAAACGATTGCAACGCGGGGGTACGTGAACCGGTTGTTGCATCTGGTGATGGTACTCGGGGCACACTACTACTAGTACTACTAGTAGTAGACGATCGAGGCGACGCAAACAAATCTTCACGCACACGTGGCTGCCGGAATGGCGACTGGTCTACAGGTGGGGTGGATTCGATAGCGGAACGTGATGATAATGATACAGGGGTAGCTGTGGTTCTTTGATGCGTGGGGGTACGACGGCGGCGGGGGTCGATATGCGATGCCGTTTTCGGTCGGTCACAAGCGGGGCTCAAGCTTGTGGGACTGGGGGCTCCATGTGTTTTGGCGTGGTCGTCGACTTGGGCGGCTACGACAGCGTTTGGCGTGGCCTGGTTTTGAGGGTTGTTTTTACTCGTGGCCTCCACGTCATTCTCCGAGGATACCACCACGATACTGTGGTTGTTATAGTTGGTTGGCTCTTTCACCACGTTTGCATGTCGTGGTGTGTTGCTGGAATCGACAGTAGTAGTACGTGGTGGCATGTTGTGAATCCAAGCGCCTTGGCTGGCAAACTCGTCTTCTACCGCCACTCTCTCAACATGTCCATCGTCGTCCGACAGGCCGCCACCGCCGCTCCATTCCGACATGTCCACCGACGATGCCGATCTCGATGCCGCCGTCTGCTTCACATCCGAACCAACTGCTGATTCCAACGGCATTTGCTTGTGGTGTCGTCCTCGGCGCCCTTGTTTGCGGAGTTTCTTCTTGAGAGCGTCCAGCTTTTGCTGGCGATGCAGCTGCTTCCTCCTAGCGGCCACGGCCTGGCGCTGGCTGAACTGGCTGCCTGTGTAGTCCCCTGCCAGGGCATCCACGAGCAGCTCGCGCCATTTTTCGTACTGCCCGACTGCATCGAACTCGAGGCGCACGAGTTTATTGGACGGGAGCACCACATCGATGGTCGGGCCGTCCAGCGAAGAAGATGCTGCCGCTGGTTTGGCGGTGAGGCCGTTGCCGCCGGCGCCGTCGTACGCGACGAGGACGTTGACCATGTCCAGCATGCGGATGCGGCATACAATGTCCATGAGCACCGAGCCTTTGGAGAAGAAGAGGAGGTCGCCGCTACCGACAAACACCAGGTACAGACGTATGAACGACGAAGTAGATGATGAACGATCTGTTGGTGACAACGCGAGCTGGACGATGGACCAGTCTTCCGTGATAACCGGCATCACTGGGATGCGATGCCGCGACGCGAGATGGTCGGCAAAGGCTTGCTTTTGCGCGTCGCTGTCAAAGCCGACGATGAACGTTGACGTGGGCGAGAGCAAGAGGAGCGGTAGGATGACGGTGGATGCTGTATCATCGTCGGCGTTGTCGGTGGTCGCGCGGCGAAATGGAAGGTGCACCATGGCCAGCATGTCGAGAAGACTTATCCAACCCTTGGATCCTTTGTTGGGAGAGTCGTCGCGGAAATAGTACAGCTTGTCGTCGGTGACTCGGCAGTACCGCCGCCGAGTCCATGTCGCTGCCTGCATCCGACGACTCGTCTACCCATACATCGATGTCATGTAACCATCCTCATGCATGCCGCATCGGAATATACCTTGACGAGGTAGATCCATCCACACCATGAAGGATTCGCGGCCTTCTTGCCCTTCTGCTTGACGGCCGTCGAGATCGACTGACCCATCGAAAGGAATGTGTCATGTGCTATGGCACGACGGGGTGCTTTGCACGACGACGGAATGTAGCACATGATACATGTTAATATGGACATTTGTATACACGGCCTGTACGTTGACAAAAATGTAACCTAGTTTAAACATCATTTCAAACGTTAAAACTCCATGACACGCCATAAAACCTCAGTGTTATTTCGTCAAGTACTTCTAGTTTAAACACTTCGGATAGGTTTATCCGGAAGAATCGTTGAATATCCGGTCTGTGCAACCACTCGATAGCTTTGACGACGGCGGTGTGGCGATGTGGGGCAACAACAACCGCAACACCTCGAGGAACACCAACACGAACAAGCCACCATGCAAATTCTACGCCCAAGGAACATGTCGGAACGGCAATAGCTGCCGCTTTTCCCATGACAATGGGGTACGTGAGACAGCTACCCGAGACTCTTATTCCTTTGCTTATAGCTTGCCTCGTAGAACAACTACCAGTCGTCCCAGCGAAACAACAGTGGCAGCAATTACCATCAACAATCCACTACGTCTAGTAACCCGTTTGCCCAGCCATCAGGCCCGTCGTCATCGTCGGGGAATCCCTTTGGCCAGACGACGAGTGGCAACCCTTTTGCGTCCACCACAGCATCCTTTGGCACTTCTCCCTTCGGGAATGCCGCGGCGCCGTCGTCGTCGCCCTTTGCGCAAACTTCGTCGGGCAACCCTTTCCAAAGCACATCTTCCGCCCCAGCCTCGACTCCGTTCGGTTCGTCTCCATTCGGCGCTCCGCCCGCCGCATCAAGTGCGTTCGGAGCGTCACCTTTTGGCACAACTGTTGCCCCATCCAGTTCTCCTTTTGGCAATCCACAGACTGCAGCATCCCCATTTGGAGGAGGAACTCCGTCACCTTTTGGCAGTTCACCACAAGCGACCTCCCCTTTTGGCACTCCAGCGTCAACCAGTTCACCATTTGGCACAACAGCTCCATCTAGCTCCCCTTTTGGCACAACTGCTCCTTCAACTTCTCCTTTTGGCACCGCGCCGCAACCCACTGCTTTTGGCACAACCTCCCCTTTTGGCAATGCTCCAACCACCTCCCCTTTTGGCAATGCTCCAACCAACTCCCCTTTTGGCAATGCTCCAACCACCTCCCCTTTTGGCAATACTCCAGCCACAACCAACACCCCCTTTGGAAACACTACGGCTTCAAGTACCCCATTTGGGTCGAATACAACCACTTTTGGGTCTACGACATTTGGCAACACCTCTGCATTTGGCAATTCGTCAAAACCAGCACCTGCTTCCAGCGTCATGTTGCCGTCCGACTTGAAGCACATGGCATCCACCGGCAATGGTGGTGACGCCAAGCGCGTCATTCCAGCAGGTACCACTATTAAAACCGCTAGTACCCCGCCACAGACACGGTCATTTATCGTGTTTGCCTGCATTATTTCCTATTTACAATTCAATTCACATGGTGTTAGATCCACGAGACCCCACTTGGATCCGTGCGCAGTTCGAAGCCCCGGCCTTTGTCTACGGCTGTGTACCCACCGAATCGCCCCCGGTGGAGTTTTGTCGTTAACAACGAACCCAACGATTTGTAACTTATGTAGTACTTTAAGAATGTCTCTGTAGTACTATTAATAATACTACTATCAATAGTATTGCCCTTTTTGGTGAAAATAGGGGTTTACAGCTAACTGTAAATTCGATTGCGTCAGATTTGAACTTAGTAAACTTATTATGTACTTCGTACTTAGTATGGTTTAGGGCCGCAACCTGAAATATTGCAATATTCTGGCTCAAAACGCCATTTTGGGGCCGAATTCAATAAAAATCGGATCAAAATTGAAACTTTCGGCCGCGTGATTCGATTCGACGGGGTGTGGAAATTCGTACCGAATCCACAATATGTCACAACTTTTGGCTATATGGACCCACGAAGTCTTGTGCTTGGCAAGTGATTTGGCATAATATCAAATCTGTATATGGACGTCGCACCAGATTCCAGTGTGTGTGCACGGCCAATTAAGATCTATTCGGCCGAGTTAGAACGCCTACACGCCCAGATTTATCACTCTTTGGCCAAAATTGCAATTTGAAACTGCAATTTCTGGGCTGGGCCTTGTTGTTTGCATGACTTCAAAATACCAACTTGAGTCCTTTGTGACTAGAACGGTGCTGGGGAGCGTGGTATTGGACTCGGAGAAGCTAGTTTTTATTTGAAGATAAATAATGCATGTTTGTAGGCTTAACACTTGCACGCATCAGTCCTTACAATGGTTGACATGCAATGATGTTAATTAATCCTCTCACCAAACTTTTGGCCGATTTCGAGGCCGATTTTGTTAGTGCTTGTTATCATTCCGACCCATCATAATACTTACTTCAAGTATTATTAATAATACCAGCTAGTCTGGTTTTGTAAAAAGTATGACTGCCTACTAACTACTATTAATACTTCGAAGTTGCAAGCACAATACTATTAATATTAATTAATAGTATTGTGACTACTATTCTAATATTAATAGTAGTATTATTCAATAATACTACGTATTAATATTATTAATATTGTGCTTTTCACTCGTTTTGGCTATTCACACCGTAAACCTGGGTGTTTGTTACATCAACCCCAGTGTTTTAGATAATCCGTAGAGTGAATTAGGATCACGTTTCGTTACAGAATGCAGTAATTATAGTGAGGTCATTTATGCAACTCCCTCGCTTTTGCACATTTTAAAAGTGCAAATCCAAGTTATATCTGCTATTCTCAGGACCGAATTGCATAATCCGCTACGTATTTTTGATTGGACGCCAGGGGTATTTTTGGCTGGTTTTTCGGGGAGGTGTTTTACTGCAATGGGAAGCTAGGCCATGCAATGACGGCGCGTTATCCTGGTGCTGTCAAGTACACTGCAGTTGATGGTAGTTAACGCTGGGGCATCTTTACGTGACATCGATGTGTGTTGACCACATCGCTTGGTTGTCAGAGTGTAGTTACTCTAGAAATACAAACCTATTTCCATCAAGGTCTACGGGATCGTTTGGCTTGGTTTTGATTGGCAAACCCGTGGAGGCGAAAGTTGCGCAGGTACCCGCCTTCAACACCAAAGTGAGCACAAGCATCATGCGTCAGCTCACAATATCCATGACGATACTGTGCTGGTGGAGAGCGAAGGAGGCGCGGGGGTTAAATGTGCGTGCGGTGCGAATATTGGCTGGAGTTTGACTCGGTGGCAACACATACGGTAGCCTCTGCATGGAATAATCGACTGCTAAAGTCGTTCGTGACGGTAGTGGCGGTAAGAATACAGTGAGGGACCTAGCCACATATCTGCGGTACAGTAACGGCGCTACTTAAGAATTCGCCACAGCATTTCTCCGTCAAACGTTCAATCGTTAATGCACCTAAAACCACTGGCCGAAGTTTTGAAAAGCACAGCAGGTGCAGCCCTTGAGGTCGCTCGTCATATGAGAAAGCTCTGTTACTTTGGTACGTAGTGTGCAAGTCAATGAGTGCCAGCAGCCCTCCAAAATGCCAAGTGCGGAACGAACTGGCAAATGCTATGACGATCAGGCCAAGGCAGGCACCCATCGCGGGGTGCGTGACTACGCAGTACTGTACAAATGTAGTACGCACTACTAGTATACGTGTAGTACGTGTTACCTGGATTTCTGTGTACACCTACTGGTTCTTCAAGGTCCCTCTGTACCTGACGCCGACAACTGGAGGCATTTGGCCAAACAATGGCTTGCTTGTACAGGTAGTACAACGTAATTGCATCAACCCGCCATCCCGGGAAGTATTAGGTTCAACCAACGATGTACTTTCGTCCCTGACTGGATAAATCCTACTTTTATTCTCCCCTTTTGCCACAGTTGAGCAAGTGGTTTCGGCGTCCATGAAGGTCTTCAAGAGTGGCTGGCTGGCTGCTTGGCGTGACGAGATCGTTTTGCTTGGTTTCGATTGGCCAACCTGTGGTTGCGTAGGTACCCCGGATGTAATGGCATCAGAGATCTATTCCCCTATATCAGTTCATAGATTCAATTCATAGCATGGTCATTTTCCTTCAAACACGATTGGTTCCTTTTTGTACATATTAATACCGTATGTTTGACCAACAATGCGATGGTACAACATGTCGTTCGTACTGTCACTCTGGCTTACTACCGGTAGTACTTATAGTACTTATACCTAACGGTACAGTACTGTGCATACATGCCTCTCTGTATACTCATTGCCCATTTGGTTGTAATTTCACCAAAGAGGATCTCAGATTGGGCAATTCACAGTCTACAACCTGGTTCTGAAATACCCTGGATTAGGTCACGAAGGATTTTCTGAGGACTTGAAACAGCTGCGAGGAAAAAGGCCGGAGGATCGTACTGGTAGTACCTTATTGATGGACACGGCGCCATATTAACTGCAGACGACGACAAGAAGGCCTAGGGAGGATGTCGCCTGTTATGACCGGACTTCCAAAGCCTGACCATGCTAATGAGCGCGCTTGAGGTGGTTCTCACTACCTCATAAACGTTTCTACAAAGTTGGCCACACCTGTTCTGATCCTGGTTCGAATTCCCTTAGCCCATCAAGGACCTGTGTATTTCATGGATTTCCACTTGTTTGTTGTATTCACCAGCAGGGACGTTTTCAGACTGTCAAGTGGTTCTCAACTTGTACAAGGCAATTTGGACAATCATAACCTACAATCGTGGAACCACCTCCACGACGACGAGCCCAAGATGCACCTTGCCGGCGAATGCTGCATGCATGCCTGGTCTTCATTTTCGAATTCTCTCAATGAAGTTCACGTCTGCTCTTGTGCTTTCCGCCGCCGCCGCGTTTGCCGCCGCGTCGTCCCTGGAAGGCGACGCCGACGACAACCGGCTGTGCCACGCCCAAACTGCGGGGTACCTCGACAAGCTAGTCGCTGGCTCGTACGTCACCAACGGGTTCTTCGACTGCTTCCGCACCCAGGAGCAGATCTTCGAGTTGTTGGACACACTCCAAAAGAAGCACCCGACGTTGATCACCCGCCACGAAGTGTCCAAGTCGGTGAACGGCCTCGTCATTCCCGGCTACAAGGTGGCCAACGGCAAGAACGCCAAGGCCATCTACGTCCAGGCGACCCAGCACGCCCGTGAGTGGGCGTCCACGTCCGGCTCCCTGTACGCTCTCGCGGCCACACTGGACGACGTGATCAACAAGAAGCCCTCCCCCCTCGACCACTATGACGTGGTCGTCGTGCCCATTGTCAACATCGACAGCTACATCAAGACATGGACCACCAACCGTCTCATCCGCACCAACGTCAATGGCGTCGACTTGAACCGGAACTGGCCGTCCCCGTACTGGAACGCCGACAACCAGCCCCCCGGGTCGCAAACGTACCCCGGCAAGGCCATCTTGAGCGAGCCCGAGACGTTGGGCATCCACAAGTGGCTCCAGGCGAACGCCGCCACCATCGACGGCGGCATCGACGTCCACTCCAACGCCGCGTCCGTCCTGTTCCCGTTCGGAGATTCCAAGGTCGACCCCGTCGAACCGTACCTGGCCAAGTACAAAGTCCTCGGCAAGGCCGTGCAAACGGCCATCGCCGGCGCCGGCGGCAACTACGACCTCGCCCAGCGCCTGTACCTCACGTACGGCAACTTCCGCGACTACACGTTCCGCAACTACACCAAGCCAGGCCTGACCATCGAAGTGGACGGCGTGGACTTTGTTGTGCCCGTGTCCACCATCCGACAAGTAGGCAAAGAAGTGTACGCCGGCCTCAAGGCGTACTCGACCGCCGCCGTCGACTTCAATGGCGGCACGACCTCCCCAACTCCCACCACCACCAAGCCGGCTTGTTAACCAGTGTGTGGCTACGGTCGTCCGTGTTGCGTTGATATTAATATTTGTTTGCTAACACATCTTGCACTAACTACTACTAAACGTGGGCCCAACCATACTCCAACCTGGATGACCACCAAGGTAGTAAGTACTGTACTGTACAGTACACTGCATCCATCGGTAGCCAAAGGGCTGCATCTGTAGCCACGGGATGGTCAGTTACATAGGCAACCTTATTAGTAGCCAGCCACCTACACATCAGATGCACAGTAGAAGGTGGCATCCCAAGGGCTTATGTAGCTACCTAGATGTTAGTTATTAAAATAGCAGCGTGAATGAATCTTCACGGCTTCGTAGCCACCCAAATATACTCTGTACATTCGTGATATGAAGAAAGCTACTTTGTGCTAGTTGTGTGTATCATGTTAGGCGCCGTCCAGCGGGGTATCTTCCCCCACACGAACGAGATACTACGACCCCCTTTGATTCCGTCCACGTACGTGTTTGCACCTTGTCACAAGATTCACTCGTTTACGTCTTCTCCGTACAAAGCCATCATCCATCCATCCTTATCCTTTCTCATCTTGGTTGTTTTACGGTGGTATTACGGCTGGAACACTTCGGTCGGTCGAAAGCTAAACCCGTCGACGTGTTCCCTGGCGCGGTCCACTTCGTCAAGCATACGCCACTCGGGCGTGTCGACAGGCACGACGCTGCGAAACTCGTCGTCGACGTACACTTCGTCTGGATCGGGCACCCATTCGGGGGGCGGCCCCCCCTTGGCTTGCAAGATGTCCCAGTTGATGCCGCTAAAGTACACGTGGTTCATAATGTCAAACGGGATGGGGGTGACGTTGGTGCTGCCGCCGAGGCGCGTGGCCACGTCACGGTCGATCAGCCCTCGGAGCAGCGACGCCACGTCTGGCCCCCACTCGGTCGGGATGTACACCGGTCCTTCGGCAATATTGCGATACATGATGGCCTTATTGGCATCCTGGAACGGCGTGCGGCCCACGTACAGTTCGTACAGGAGGACGCCGAGGCTCCACCAGTCGCAGGCGTCCGTGTACCCCGCGTCGGAACCACCAGCAGACGATGACGCGTTTGAGGAACTCACGAGTAGTACTTCGGGGGCAATGTACTCTGGTGACCCGGCCAGCGACTTGTTCGTGGACGATGGAGTTGTGACCTTACTCAGTCCAAAGTCGACGAGTTTGATGTGACCATCCCGAGCCACGAGCACGTTTTCCGGCTTCAAGTCGCGGTAAATGATGTGCAGCGAATGCAAATGCGCGAGGGCGGCCACGAGTTCGGCCGCGTACAGTTTGATCCGAGACGGGGTTAGCGTGTTGGTGGTGGCGCCGATGCCGGCAACGTGATGCGTATGCTGCTGCAGATGGTGCGCCATGATATGGTACCGCAAATCACCGCCCGACAAGTACTCCATGCCCATGTACAGCTTGTCTTCGTTTTGAAACGCAAAATGCAACGACGCCACGAACGGATGCGTTGCTTCCATGAGCACGTCGCGCTCGCGCTTGGCCGTGGCCTTCGACACGTCGTCCATCCCAAACTTGTGCACAATTTTTATTGCAAACACCCGGTTCGATGCCCGGTGCCGCGCCGACACGACGCGCCCAAACGTACCCGTCCCCAGCACGCCCAGCAGTTCAAAGTCGTCGATCGTGAGGGGCACCGGCGCCTTTTTCTGCGATCGAGATGACCGAGACGATCGAGATGACGACGCGTCGAGCTGAGACGGACGCTGGGAGGGTTTTTTGCCCGTCATCTTCATAGTACTAGTAGTACTAGTAGGATGCGCTGTGGTTGTAGTTGTGGGAGGAAAGGGAGAGGATGAGGCTGCTGATGGAAGTAGAAGACCGCGGGACGAAGCTGTCCCAGATATGGTTGGCTGCGGCGATGACACGATATCGTCGTCCCCTTCAAATTCCACTTCGTGGACCAAATCTTCTTGCTCCTACCAAAATAAATATTATTTTCAATGATAAAAAAATATTGTGTTTTTGTGTTTTTGGTTTTACGTGGACAAAGTGCCAACAACAACAACCACGAGAGAGAGATATATTGTGTGCAAACAAACGCATCGAAAAAAAAAAAGAAATAAAAAAGAGAGTCATGCACGACAAACTAATAAAAAAAGGAATAAAATAGAGAAAAGAAATAAAAAAAGAGAGACATGCACGACAAACCAATAAAAAAAAGGAATAAAAAAAGCGAAATATCCACGACAGTCGTGTGGGTTGGGCCAATGGACGTACGAGGAAACAGTGGCATTCGCGTTGCTTGTCACGTTGAATAAATGGGTCCAAGTGGTTGACGGCAAATCGGTAATACTTCCACGACGTGTTTTGAAAATACGCCGACGTCCCGCCACTCGTCCCGCCAAAGCTCGAAATCGCCGTCAATATGCCCGCGCGCAACCAGCATTGGCCTACATATACAAAAGAATTCACATATATGAATCCATTCAAAACAAAACACACACATGTACAGTTCCAATGAAACGTAGGCAAATATAAAAATACCCCCAATATTGTGGATTCGGTAGTACAAATTTCCAGACCCCGTCGAATCAAATCACAAATCGACGCTATTGGCTAATCCTTGTTTGAGTGGATTTGATTGGCTCTTACAGAAAGGAGGACACAGTATATTTAACCAATCAGAACACTCCAGCGTGATTCAATATTGATTCGACAAACCACGCGAATTTTGCAAGTTTGTAGCGAATTCACAATTACTACTACCACATTCATGTACTCATGTGTGTACCACAGTAGGATCCAATTGGGGGTTTAACGGGAACACATGCACACACATGGAAAAAAGGGTATAGATGGTATAGTATATAAACATATTTATGTCAAATCACTTTCGTCAAAACTTTACGTTGTCAAATCTAGTCCACTTTGGACTTTTGACTAACAGTAGAATCGAATGGATTTGACAAATGCAGTTGAGAATGTCCTAGCCAATCAAAGTGCACAATAACGAGAATTTTCAACCAATCATCGTGTAGTATACTTTGGCCCCGCAGTTTAGCCATTGCGTTCATCTGAAATTTTGTATACTCGAATCACCTGCCAAGTCCAAATTTCAACGAGTAGGACAATAGCCAATCAAAGTGTAATGACGAAACATTTCAACCAATCATCGTGTAGTAGTCGCCTAGTTTGACGCGACAGTTTGGTCCAGTGAAAATGTTCAAATGTATATACCATACCATACATTGAATCAGCTTCAAATCGCACTCAAGTCCAAATTTCAGCGAAAACGACGACAATACATAGTCCCGTTCCTACTTTATATACTGCACAAATTCATAACGAAACGTGTTTACCTAGCAGCAGGGCTTCTTCTTCGGTGCTGCATGTGATGCCGCCCTTCATCGGCCGATTCAGACCATGACGAAGCATCCACTCGGTGGCGTGGCGCCCCGAGAAGCTCTTTGGATGACACTTCAGGTACAAGTAATGGTCCTTGACGCTGATTTCCGCTCGCATTTGCTCGGCCGCGAGCCACAGTTGCTTCCGCGACGGCTCCCGGATAATGCGACACGACAACCGGAGCTTTCCCTGCACGCGCTTCATACCCGTGTGCATCTGCAGATCGTACCTACCCACGTACATATGAAGGATGTTGCGTTGTATGACGTCTCAGGAAAGTAAGGTCATATATCAACGTCACAGATATATTTGAAATATATTTGTTTAGCAACCACAGTAAACGATCCATTATTTCACGACAACATTATTATTGTTGGGATTATTCATGAAACAGATACAACCAAAAACCAAATGTTGGCTAAAGTATGTAGCCAATCACAACATATTTAATTAGTGTGTGAGACTTCAATTAGTGTGCTTCCTAACTCGTTCTATACAAAATTCAGGTTATACCAACTTGTCAGTACAAAGGATCGATCGATAGATTTGGCGAATTAGCACAAAAGTCCAAGTTTTGGGTGAACGGATAATATAAAATTAAGTAACTAGCATGGCAAGAAATCGAGATGCACTTAAACACGAGCATCATGGCACGGGGACATACCAGGACGTGAGCTCCATGCCGCTGGTGTCGAGATCGTCTAGCGCCAAGAGCAGTCGACCCAAGTCCTCGGTCTGGACTTGCCCCTTGTCCTTGCACTTTACGAGCACGTACTTGGCCTTGCGGAGGTTCACCGTCGTACCAAATGTGTACTCTTCCGCGGCGGCCGCGACACCGATGCCGAGGGGCATGTTGCTTTCGTTGGAACTCTCCATGCTTCGAAGCACCGCCGCCTTCAACGGACTCCACATCGGGTTGTTGGAAGCTGCGTGATAGACTTTCCCGACGGGGGTGCGTCGTTTTTCACCCTTGAGCTCCTTCAGATCCTTGTCCAGCAGCACCAGTGTGCAGAAGGGATATCGCGCCGTCGGCAACAAGTCCTTTCCCTCGATCGGGGTCAACTTGAGCAAATACCGACGCACGGTTTCCACGTGCACAACCGCCGACCCGTTCCCTGGAGACGTCCATACCGATGGCGTTTGCTGTGGATACGCAGGGGAAGACTTGGCCTTGGATCGCCTTGGAGGAACTTCTACACCCACGTAGCATGTCCCCGATCAGCCTCAATGCATCAACATCTACAGAGGTGATGGCTTTTCTCTGTACCTGCGTCCATGATATTATGCTGCGCAATGCCAGTTTCAAACTACGTGTTATCCGGATGATTAAAGTGAACTTGCGTTTATTAAGAAATGCTGGTCGCACGTTTCCGGATAATCCGATTGGCGTAGGAGGGTAGACATGTCCATTATTCTTGATGGGAATAAATTTGCACAACAACGACATGACGACGACCCAGGGCCTGGATCTCGCACCTGGTTGTAGTACCATTCATATCACACCATCCCCTTGCTAACCGTACAGTGTCCTTTGCAGGACTCGAGATACTGGTAACGTTATACTCGACAAAGTCCATTACATTATCCCATCGACGAAGAAGTGACATCGCTCCTCCTCTCAGTCGCGATTTGATTCGGCAAGACAAATAATACAAATGTAGTTTTAGCCAATCACATGCAAAATATCATCTTTATGACGTCGGAGTCGGTGGAACATAGGACCCGCCGCCCTGGGTGACGGCATTCTGTACAATCTAATGGTCCAATACTATGAGGTTGGTACACTACGGAAGAAGCGTTGTATACCTGGGTGGCGACGTCGGGGGACAGATGCGAGAACGCGTATGTCCCAGCTTGGGCTGCCAAATGCGAATTGGCCTTGAGCACCTGAGCCGTTTCCTACAGAGTGGTCACATGAGGAGACACGTATTGACGATGCACGCAAGATATCGTACGTCTTCACCCGCCGTGTATCCTGTGGTGGGGTCCATGTCGGCGCGGAGGGCGCCGCTGCGGAACGACGGATGACAGGTCATCACAATCAGGTTGAGGAACGCATTCGTGCACATGAGTACTCCTGCTAGCTTGGCCATGGCGTCACGCATGCCAAAGTTCATAAAACCAACGCTACAGCCGCATCGTTAGCATATTGAAGAACATAAGGACATGGTCAGCGTACAAGAAGATGAACGCCGTGCGGCCACGGTAGGTGAAGAGGAACCCAAAGAGTTGGCGAATCGTGGGTTCCATGGACGAGAAACGGCATTCGAAGGCCAACAGAAGCAGCGCGAATATGCTACACAAATGTACATATGTAACGATGGGAAAAACATCATCATGGGTGTTGGATGCGTACATGACATAGACGGCGATGAGGAAACTCGTGACGTTGAGCATGGCGAGATCAAAGAGACCGAAGAAGCCCGTCAGCGCTTGGAAGAGGGCAAGAATGACATTGATGTAGCGCATGTATCGCAGCAGCACGTGCGTGTCCCAAGCCATGATGCTGTCCAGAATCATCGTGAGATCAACAGAGTTTACGTGGGTCGCAGTACCTGTGCCACCAACCCACGGGAGAGTAGGACGCATGTGACGTTCGTGGAGACGCTCCATCGTAGTTAGACTGGAAGGATGTTTGCGATTCCGTGTGGCCTGTATGCGGAGGATCATACAGAGGCGCCTTCAGGTCGGTAGGATGGTTGTGCATGTCGATTCTTCTTCAAAGATCCTACCACGCTTGATCCAACACTACATTTTTTTCTATTATTTTTCGAACCAAAGCAATATTCACTTGATGTTTGTATTAGGTTGGACGGGTGAAAAAACCTTCGACGATAATAATATGATTCAATAAAGAAATTTCATACTATTACGTACTACTTCGAAGTATTTATATGGATTTCAACAATTATATTATATTAACCATACATAGTATCCAAAGTTGGTATTAATATTCAATGCTGTCCCGAAAGTCTTTAGTATGTACACAAAAAGTCAATACACTTCACATTTGTATGCCATGAGACTCTTCACAAAAAGTAGGCTACGCACAGTACTATAGTAAAGTACGATTAATAGTTATACTGATTGGTAATACGGGTTAAGGTGATGTCGTTGGAGCCGTTCCTTCAAGGTTGAGTTGCTGGAGTTGCTTGTACAATGCGAGCAATTGCCGGGGATCGGGTGTTTCTTCCCCTTTCAATGCCTTCATCGCCCGCAGAACTTCATCTTGGATGATGCTGTCGGACTTCAAGCTCGACGTGTCATCGGAAGAATGCTGGACAGATGATGGAGGCGGGGGCGGCTGTTGGGGAAACAAGTCATCACGGAATGGACGGGGGTCGTCACGGGGGTTTGACGGGGGAAATTGGCGGTCATAATGCTGCTGTTGTTGTTGGGGGTGGTGGTACTCTCGCAGCAAATAATCCCGGTGGTCGTACTCTCGTGGATCTCGGGCAAAATCCCTGGGATCCCGATCGTATTCGCGGGAATATTCCTGTTGGTAGTCGCGGGGATCGCGGGCATACTCCCGGGGATCACGGGGGAACTGGAGCTGCGGCGAGTACCGAGGAGCCATGGACGACTGCTGTGGCGCACGGGGAATTTCCCCATGCTCGTCGTCGGCAAAGTCTCGACGATGGTCAAAGTCTCGGGGGTCATACAATCGGCCTCGAGGGTCGACTCCACGTGGGTCACGAGCCGCCATGCGAAGATGTCGGGGGTTAACAGGAAAGTCACTTCCTTCGACTGAATAGTCACGGGGAAGATGATCTCTTGGATCACGGGAATCATAAGGATAAATCCTTCGAGCTTCCATCCCGCGAGGTGGAGGAGGAGGGAAGGGATCGACGCCATAGTCAGTAGAACTATTATCACCGATGTATCCACGAAGGTCGTCCACCCCCCCACGGCGGCGGTATACGTGCGCGCCGTCGGGGTCGTGCATTCCAGCGTTGATGGGCTGCTCGTCATATCGTCGTCGTTGAGTGGGGACCTGCTGCCCTTGAAGTAGTTGATGTCCATTGTTGGGTGCCCATAGTTGGTTGCTGTACTTTGCCACGTGGGTAGGAGGAGGTCCGTGTCGCCCAGCAAGTCCCCCTCGACCATGTTGTGGTTGGAGCGACGACGGGCCGTGGAGAAATGGTTTGGCTGCATATGGGTCGATTTCAAGGATCTGGCGGGGCGAGCGATGGTGGTACACTGCGCCTAGGGGGTTTATATGGCGAGACGGGTACACGAGTTTGGCCAAGGGAGGCGCCGCGTGCGAGTATTCCGAGTACGCACTCATCGCGTCGTTGTCGTCGTCGCTTTCTCGCGTAATGAAAAGCCGATCATCATTGTCTTCTTGGCGTTCATCGGCGGGTTTGCTACCGTGGCTATATTCCCCTTGAGCTTGGAGCGGCTGCTGTGGTGGCCCACGGGGGTTCGTGGCCGAATCAAACTCCCCGTCGTCCGCCGTCGCCCCCATGATGTACATGTCCCGCGCATCGTGTATCCTTGGCGAAGTATTGCTTGCATTCGAGTCGTCCACACGTGGCGTTGATCGGGCCGCCCCGTGCGCGGCGTGGGGGGATTGGCTGCCCCCACCAGGACCAGAAGTGATGTCGTCGTCGCCGTCTTTGTGAAGTCGAATGCTCAACGAATACGGCGACAACGGGGGCTGTGGTTGTGGTTGCGATGATGATGTTGGAAGGGGTTGGTGGTCGTCGTATCGACTAAGACTATTGCGTTGTTGGGTACGGTTGTGGATTGGGAGGTTGTTTCGAGGTCCCCATTGCGGAGACACCGTGGACAGATGAGATGCCCCTTGGAGACTGTACTGTCCATGATGGGCGGGATACCCTCGTGATGGCGCCAGGTGCTGCTGCTGGTAGTGTTGGTGTCGTGCCCTATCCATGGCAGGGGGGTAATAATTTTGACCGCCGCTGCTTCCTTGCGGCTCGCTGCCCGACAACGAAATGGTTTCTTGCTGCATCGAGTCTTGGGCACTCGTGTCCGATCGTTCATCTACTCAAGACCAAAACATGTGTCAACACAACCACACATTTTGCACAGGTCCAGTTGTTGTATTGTCAACTCGATATTCAATCAAAATGCGCTGCACGAAATCGATATATATATCGACCAATGAAAACCCAGATCACGAATCAAGTAGCCAATCAAATCCACTCTTCGACCCGCTCAACCTTGAATTAGTGTGAGGCTTAAATTAGTGTGACAAAGGTTCCATCTGTACAGTCAAGAATCGAACGATAGATTGGCGAATCCATCAGCACAAAAGACGACCAAATGTTGGGTAAAAGACAACAATACCGGAATATTCGGACGACGACGCCACCCCCGACACTGCGACGCTGGAGGCCACGCCGTCCTTGGGATAGCCGTCGTGGCCGCCGCCGGTGATCGAGCATGCCGAGCAGACCCGGATCATCTTGCGGCCGGCGTTGGTCGTCTTCACTTGCCAAAACTTGTTGCACTTGCCACACACGACTTCGCCGCACTTGCGACAGCGTACTTTGGTGGAAAACGTGCCAAATTTCGACTGGCATAAAAAGCACTTGAACCGCGACGACTTGGGCACAAGGTCCTGATCGCGCAAGTACGGCTTGGCGCTGAGCCGTTTTTCGCGCAAGTACTTGTCAAAGTCGCCAATCGACCGCGCGCGCTTTTTCATGCCGATTTTCACGACCCACTGCGGCACCTTGCCCTTGAGGTCGATCTGTAGCGCATGGATCACCTGGAGATACCCCGGTCGCTTGGACTCGTGCACGACAAACCCCGATCGAATAAACGTCGCGCGGATCGTGCCCAAGTGACCTTCGAAGTCGGGGCAACATGGAAGGCTGATAGATGTCATAGATCGCCCCCACCCGCGCTTCCCGTTAATTTCAAAGTCGTCTTGGCACTATAATAGCCATAGAAACTGTGAGAACATTGATTTGAACGCTTTTTATCGTTCTGGAGAAGGTACAATACACGAGCTCAAGAAAGGACAGCCCCACGTTGTACCAACACAATGTACCTACCTCCAAATAGCACAAGTCGCGATTCGCCAAGAGGGGATAGGGACTACCGATAACAACCCATCGAACGCCCATGAAATGGCGCGGTCGGTCGGGGGTCGCCGTGGAAATTGTATACAAATGTGCGGAATCGAGCGTGTCCTTGGCAAACAACTTGGTGTACTCGGCATACGCTTCCTTCGTTTCTTGACGGAAGAGCGCGGCGATTTCGTCAAATGTGGCGAGGACTTCGGTGACCCCCGCGAGGAGCGTCACCTCGGTCGGTCCATTTGGGTCCTCGCCGTGGAAAATCTGGATTCCATTCTCGTCCGAGTCCATAGTCCACTTGATCGCCCCGCTATGGAGCTTGGAGCTGCGCACAAGGTCAATGAGGGAGTTCTCTCCGAGGTTCACGAGGTTGGCTCGTTCGTCCTTTCCCAACGGAGGGCAGTAGATGAAGTCCTGCGGCACCGGGAACTTGCTCATGACGACTACCTCTCGCGCGCGAAATCCTGCAATGACTCGTCGATGGAGAGGCGACACGGAGAAACATCGAATTTCGAAGTGGGTTCCACACCCACGTTTTCATTACCACTGTTACTCATAATAATATATGGTGGGTACAACAACATTGGACGTTCGTTTTCTGGTTCGTACCAGAGGAACTTGCGTACAAGGCTTCGCTGTGGTGTGTCATGGCGATCTATTCAACTACATACACCGTCAGCCTGCATGTATTTGCCCCTGCAGAGGCACGATGTCACTGTTCGCTGCACGTACAGTACTATTAATAGTAGTACTTAGTGTTCAGAAGGTGGTTTGTCTTCGAACTTCGAAATTCATGGATACAGCCGCTTTGTGTCTGTATGTTTTGACACATGTTTTACGTGTTTGCGTTAAACTCTATCAATCCAACTATAGTAGCCTACACGTACCACTACTGTACATATAGTATGAAATCTCCACCTCCCTTTAGAAACCTACTGTAACGTTATACTCCTACGACTCCTACTACAAATCTACAACAACTAGTCACTGCTAGCTTGAAGGACCCTTGTGGTCACATGTACAGATTGCAACAAGGTTACCCGCCTGCCTGTGTACTGTATACAAGACGACAAACAGAATTAAAAAACGTATGCGTTTTATACGGAGAGTCAGGATGCGAGTGCTG
The DNA here is from genome assembly GCF_000520075.1 of Aphanomyces astaci. Classification (NCBI taxonomy): domain Eukaryota; phylum Oomycota; class Saprolegniomycetes; order Saprolegniales; family Verrucalvaceae; genus Aphanomyces; species Aphanomyces astaci. The sequence goes on along the minus strand of NW_009798310.1, from coordinate 143,639 downwards.
GACGTACGTACCATATGGTGGCCAATCAATGGTCACACAACAATTGAAGAGACAATAGTAGTCCCATGGGTCACGGAAGTAGTACTACTAACTTACTACTCCAACTACTAGTAGTAGTAGTACCTAGCCCAGCTACTATTATTAGTAAACACTCAATAACGTTATCGCAGCTTTACAAGTATCCAGACACCGTAATCATGCGGCTCGGGCAGCCACCGCCGCCGGTTTGAGTCCCATCGATTCCATGTCCCTGAACAGCGCCGCCATGGCGTCGGCATCCGCTTTGGCCTTGGTCGACCGAGTGTCCTGCTGCTGTCGGGGCCCTTGTTGCTTATCTTGGTATGAATAGTAACCATCCCCTTGATATGGACGAACATGCACTGGACATTCATCCTGGTCGTGGTACGTAGTGGCGGGGAATTCTTCCCCATCACGTCGGACAGCAGCAGCCTCGTCATCATACAGATCGTGGTCGTATCGGGGGTCGTGGGGAAGAATCCCTGGGGTTGGTGGATAATAGCCTTCCCCACCAGCCTTGCCGTACGCACCTCCTCCTTGTTCGTAGTACCCTCCATCATATCGATACATTTGGTGGAACGCTGGGGTATTATACTGGTCGTGAGGGTAGTAATACTCCTCGTGATACCCTGCTGCCTGTTGTTGCTGGTGGTAGTCGTCATAACAATCCCCATGGGATGATTCATAACTGTACTGGGCCGGCCCATCACCAACCGATTGGTCTGCGACGAGGTTGGACGACGACGGGTACTCTGGCGTGGACGCTTTCAAGTTCCCCGTCGATGCATACGCTAATTGGACGCTTTGGCTGTATATGTACTCGTGTTGCTGTACATTTGAGTGATGATCATCTGCACCAACTTGCACGGCAAGGGACTCTGGTTGTTTACGCGATCTCCCCCCGGTTGTTGTGGTTGGTAGCTTATATACGTCGTTCGAGTAGACAACACCACAGTCGTCTTCTCGACCACGTCGCAGCTTCCCTTGTCCTGGCGCCGATTTGCGATCGAACGGTGTCACAGATGGTTGGATCTGGGCCTCCATGACGAGGCCGGTCATGCTGGCATTGTCGTGCAAGGGTCGGACAGATAGCTTTTGATTGATGGTTCTGCCGCCGATGGAACAGCCAGTGCATACGCGCACATGCACACGGTGACCTAAATATATATCCTTGAAACCTGTACGCCAATATATATATATCACAGAAATATTTTGATGTCAATATATATTATTATACAACTTCCCTTGTGAAATGGAAAGTGAGAAATTTTTTGAAAATATATTCTACGACCTATAACTCTGGATGCCATGATAGAATGAGCAGACTATTGCTGGAAATATATCATGTACTCCGAGTAGTAGTAGTAGTAGTACAGAGAACCGATTAGGAACTCGCGCACAGTGGTATCGACACTATTTTTTTCCATGGAGCATTCATAAATTCCGACGTCAACCAATAGTATTTTTTTCATATTTTATATTTCAACCAATAGTATGCTCATAAAAAGTTTGTAAATTGTATGATTGGATTTAATAAAATTAATCAGATTGATCTGATTGCAAAATTATAATTCGTACTCGGAATCACAACTTGCACATTCGCATACAATTCCCCATATATTTCAAAATACCACTGTGCGCGAGTTCCTACTCGGTTCTCTGTAGTAGTAGTAGTAGTAGTAGTAGTAGTAGTACAAATTGGACAGTTGCAAAAACACAATTCTGTCACAAAAAAGTCAAAATTCAACGTATTATATTATTGTATATGTCCGATTTGGTACCCAAACACACAAAAGCTGTCGTTTGAAAAAAAATGTCAAAATATTTCTGAAAAGTCTCAAAAAGAGGAATTTGTTTGTGGCAGTCAGTTTATTAAAATAAAACCAAATAGTTGGTAGAACGTTGTTTACCGTTCATGCTGACGTTCCAAAACTTGCTGCACGAGCTGCACACCACCTACAATATATATATATATATTCCCCTTGAATACCGTCTTCACCTGGGAAGTATGGGACGAATCCCAATACAATATGTGATTCGATTGAGATGAATGGATGAAAGAGTTTGAATGGGAAGATTGGGAAGATTCCCAGTCTTGTCATAGCACACCAAGTACATACACATCCCCCACTGCAATCAGCGGGGAAGAATCATGGGAAGAATCCCAATACAAGAGTCGACATGGATGAGGACGATTCCCAGTATAGGATTCGATGGGGACGAATGGGAACAAAAAATCCTAGGCGTGTCGTATATCTATATATATATATAAAAATACCTCGCCACAACGCCGACAATTGTGCTTTTTCGTAAACGTGCCGTGCTTTTTGTGGCAAAGAAAACACTTGGATCGGGCAAGTTTGGGCACGAGATCGTGGTCGGCGAGGAATTTTTCCCCGCCGAGGCGCTTCTCCCGCAAATGGTGGTCGATTTCCCCAATAGACCGCGCGCGCCTCTTCATGCCGAACTTGATGACCCAGGATGGAATGTTCCCTCTGAAGTCGACTTGAATCGCATGGATCACCTGGAGATATCCCGGTCGATTGGATTCGAGGAAGACGTAGCCGGTGCGGTAGAACGCCGCGCGCACGATCCCGAGCGAGTTTTGGAGGTCGGGGCAGCATGGGAGCTTGATGGAGCTCAGGGCGCGCGCCCACCCCCGCCGTCCATTCATTTCGAAATCGTCTTGGCACTAGAATATATGTATATATACGTCAGACGACATCATGTTCGAGCAACGGGAACGAGATGGGAGTACCTCCAAGTAGCACCAGTCTCGGTTCTTGATCAAACTGGACGGAGACTCAACACATGTCCATTTGACGCCGATGTAATGGCGCGGACGTTGTTCCGTCGGCATCGCCAACGTGTACAACGACGCGGCGTCGAGCAAATCCTTGGCAAACATACGCAGGTACTCGCGGAACAACTCTGTGGTTTCCAAGCGAAACAGTGCCGCGGCTTCCTCGATCGTCGCCATGACTTCGGTCGTTGAGCACAGGACGCGCATATCCGTGGGTGCGGTAGGGTCTTTCCCCGAGTAAATCTGCAGCCCGCCCTCGTCCGAGTCGAGCGTCCACTTGATCGGACCGCCTTCAATGCGCGAGTGGCGCACGAGGTCCAGAAACGACTTGCGCGCAAGGTCTGACATGTAGCTGCTTTCTTCCGGGGTCAACGGTGGACATCGGAAGAAGTTGGGCGGCAGCGGAAACTTCCCGGACATGACGATGATCGAGGCTCGCTGCGGTCTTCACAATGGTAACAACAATAATAATGGTGTAATGTGTTACTTCAATGTGTTACTAGTACTTCACAGTGCATACGAGAGAGTGAAGGAGAGTGTGCTCTCAAATATTTGCATGTTTTGTATTGAGTGTCAATGAGAGTACCACCGCCTTATTCATGATGCTGACAAAAAAAAGGGGTCGGTCGGTCCCTCGAAGGATGGGGGGCTGATCGAGGAGGGCTAGCGCGGTATATTGTGCCACTCATCGGCAATGTTTGTGCGGAGGATGCGGCGGTTGGTGGAGTTGGCGCCCAAGTTTTCACCGTGACACCACCACCAAAGGAGCAATTCCCTGATCACAACAGTCTCAGTGTTGCTTACAACGCTATTTATTTTTTCCTATAATGCCATTCACAGTACAGTCATGCAAAAGTAACTTCACCAAAACACACACATTCCAGCTAGAGAGAATGTAGCACTGGGTAGCGAGCGATAGCTAACCACTGGAAATTGCAGCTCAATGGTCCGGGGGTTCCGAAGATACAACGCTCATGGTACTTTTGAAGGGATATGACGATGGATGAAACAGTGCAGCTGTTGATATTAGGGAATTATATTACTCCATCATGGAGTTATTAGAACCCGGTAGCAACAAGGGAAAAGTGTAGCCGTTGCTGAATAAACCAAAGTCCTTCCACGTCTTTTCCACCTTACTAGTACTACTTCAGCCGTTGTGATCAAGTCATGACAATGAAACATTGAAACGTTACTATTGTCTATTGGATGTCTTACTACTGTATTGTCAATTAACAGTAAATAAGAGAAAGAACCGCCTAAGCCAATGAAATCATGGTCTGTCTAATTTCTGCCAATCCAAAGTACTGATTCTATTAAAAGGTTGGGCAAAACCTGATATATGCAAAACATTGTATAGTATAGATTGAACAAGCTTAAACAGGGGTCAAATGTTACTTCGAAGTACTGTAGTAGTGTATTGGCTACTGGTATTTGGCTCAATGGACCAAATTTGGGTGAAAAGTACAATAACTATTGCAATTCACGATTGTAATTCAAACGAGTATGGTCATGTTGTTAAGTCTTGTCGAAGTGCAATGATTGGCTGTTTTACAACCATAATTATATGTTGGCGTAGTAGTGTGAATACACAGTTAAATAGTACGCCGTAACCAATACTAGTATTTGATTACGTTCTCAATGAAGACGACTTTATCATAGAATAAAGTAAACGACGATGTCAAATTATTCATCATTGGATTAAGCCATTTATTTATAGGCAGGCCATGGGACGATGCACAGTAAGTTACCCACTCTGTCACGGACAAATCCGAGTTTTACCTTGTTTAAAGTATACTTCATATGTGATTCTAGTTCTGAAAATCGGGATTTAGACTTCACTCATTTGACGGGAAATCCCGAGAATATGGTAGCAATCCAATGAAAATTGGCAGGGCTGTGACGGATACGGTACATTGTCCCGTGGCCTGCCTGTCAATATAAGTAGATAGAGCCTATGATTTTAAACAGGCATTGTGGCGTAAACGGCAGTACACACTTCCTCAAAATTTCAGCCAAAACGGACATAAATTGACAAAAACTCCTGCTCGTCGCCCAAACATACAGTAGGTTGTAACCAGTTCCGAACCATTTGGTTTAAAAGGACAATATCGAGTTATTGTCCTTTTCGCTGAAATTTGGACTTGATGACAGTTGATTCGAGAATCGATGTGTGTCAGTTTTTAAGCTAATTTAATGTACTCTATAAATTAATTTGACGATGTTCGTCTTCGTTGGGTCAAACCACTGGGCCAAACTATTTTGATCGATGATTGGTTCAAATATCTCGATCGTGTAATATGATTGGTTAGAACATTCTCAAATACATTTGCCTAATTAATTCGAATGTGCAAATTGGAACGGATTTGACAATAATACCACTCAAAACCCCAATGAAGTTGCAGGTGATTGGTTGAAGATACTGTATCATAGAATTGTGAATTCGCTATAATCTTCCAAAATTCGCGCGATTTGTCCAATCAATATTGAATCACGCTCGAGTTCTGATTGGTTGAATATACTTGTCCTTTCTGTAAGAGCCAATCAAATCCACTCAAAATTGGATTAGCCAATAGCGCCGATTCGTGATTCGATTCGGCGGCGAGATTCGACTCGACGGGGTCTGGAAATTTGTACCGAACCCACAGTAATTGTTTTCTACCATTCATGATCATGCAAGCCGCGAGCCGTCGACGCCTCATAAATCCACCAGTGTGGCCCTCGCGTGAATTGTACTCGGTCTGCACTACCTCCCAGTGGTTTTCGCCAAGCGGCAAGTGATTTTCAATGCTGTCCAGTAACATCTGAGTCTCTCTGGTGAGCTCCATCCTTTGCCTCTTCCTTTTTGTTCCATAAGAATCAACATACATTACTATAAATTACTCCGAGTAGTTATGATTGTAGTGATCTGATCACCGAATGGCAGGCAGCTCACGCCTGTGGCGATAGCTGCTTCAGTTTCATTGCGGAAAACACCTTGATTTGCCAAACGAGTTCACATAAAACAATTTGTTTGCCATAACGAAAACGCAACTACGTGTTTTACGAAAGTCCATCTAGAAGAACCAACCAATCATCGCTTTACAGTATGACTATGAATGAGCGTTAAGCAACACACCCAGTCGTTATTCAAGTTACTTTACAGTTTTAACTGTACGCACTAAAATAACCATTAAAATCGTTGTTTTAGTCTGAGAATTTTTAAACAACTTGGACTTGCCAAAACAGATGAAAAGCATATTTATAAAGGTATTTATTTATAAAGGTACAGAATATTTTTCTGGTAAGTCACTGTATAATCCGGAGTACATGTTGCCGTCACTTCGATCCCATAGCTCTTTAGCCATACCTCATGACGAAATGAACATTGGACGTACACATCAATACCAGTAGGGGGGAAGAAAGCGCTACCGAATAACTCCAATTTGACCACTCCGCCCTACCCCTGGTCGTACATATAATTCTAAATCCCAGAAGGTGAGGGAAATGGTCATATTAAATCGAACTCGATGGAGTTGATGCCCCGAAACCACTACACGATCGGTTTGATTTGTCTGGTTGACAGAGCCCTTCTTCGCGCCTTCGCTTGTGGTTTACAGTTAGTCCCCACTCCACCTTGCTCGATGGAAGCGCACTTTTCTTCGAAACATCAAAACTGTTTCATTATCAAGGCGTGAATAGATCTTTTTTAAATAACATATGAAAAAGATGATATGTGATGTTATATTTGGAAGGAAATATACATCGAAGTAGCAAACAAAGTTAGTCAACTCGGATGTTATATTTGAGGCAGTCACTTTCAAAGTCACACAGCATGGGCCAAAATAAACCGATGATTCAGGTCTCGTGTTCATCAATATTTTAAAAATCGAGTTTTTTACTTGCAAAGTAGGTTATATTTACGTTTTTAGGAACCTTTGAGGACTCGTCACTCATCTACAATACTGTACTGCAATCGCCACATTTCTAGCCTGAACGATAGTGTTTAACTAATTTTGCGATAACGTTATCTATATTCATTACACCGCTCATAGACAAGCCATCAGAGAGATATCAAAGTCACTTTCGTAGTTAGCTAACAAACTTGATCATAAATTATGACTAACTTCAAGTCATATTTGAGGCAATGTTATACAGAAGTATTGCACATACTACTACGTAGTATTGTCGATTTGATACAAATTTTGGGGGTGGACCAAACCGATCCACAATCGATCTGATTGGTTGAATTTCATTGAGAGGGTTTTGACTGGCTAATAATTTTGAGCTCATCGGAGGAAGCCAATCAAATCGATTTAAATTCCAACGAGAAACCACGCTTCAACACGAAATTTCACTCGAAAGCACAATAACGTAACGAGGCAATTTATGGACACCTTTTTTGTCGAAGATAGCTCGAAAATATGTTGCAAATTTTATCTATTTTTTGATTATTTTATATCCCCATAAAGCTTAGGTTGTGATTGATCGAATGGAACTTGTTTCATCAAGTTTAAGGAGGTATTACAGCAGTTAGGTGGCTTTGAAGTTTTGATTGTTCATTAGGGAGATTTCGGAGATGAGTATTTATCCTTATCCTTAAAATAGCCTCTGAAGCTTTATAGGGTTGAGGAAAACTCCGGAACTTAGTACCAGAATCCATGAAATGGGTCCATTTTGGGGATTCGAATCCTCGACCATGATTGGCCAGATCTGTTGACTTGTAATTGGCCAGATCTGTTGAATTGGTGCAACGCTTTTCTGTTGTTGGCACTTCGAATCGAGCGTGGAGGTGGAAGCGTGGAGGATGACCCACATGAAGTGGAGGTCGATCAGAGGCGCGGTGGGAGCGAACAAGTTAATGATAACCTCCATCTTTATGCATAGTGACGTAGAATCATCACATGTACTGAAGTATACACTTGTAGGAACTACGAAAAGCAACTTAGGCGGCGCCCGACGCCGCAGCTTAGTCAGCCGCGCCTAGCAGTATATCCGACCGGAGTTGTACCAGCGGCTATCAACGATATATTAAAAGCACCAGATAAGTACTAGTGTAGAAGCACTCATCTGCAGCTGGTGCTTTGTCAAGGCGTGCTAC
>NW_009798310.1:122927-133450 GCF_000520075.1 Aphanomyces astaci | reverse complement strand
GTGGCACATCTCAACGTTCGAGGCAGATATTTGTTTCCATTGAAAACTTCGTTCGATTCGAAGTTTTCAATGGAAACAAATATAAGATGCCACAGTATATATAATAAATCAAAGGATGTAGAATTTAAACGACAAGTCAACTCACAGTCAATTACAATTCCACCATTTCGACCACGTCGTCCGGAATGAGACATCCTGACCACCAACTAGGCTCAGAAATGGTACTGCGTCTCAGGATCCTCACCATCACTACATCTATATTGTGTGGATTGCAATGTCGTGGTGGCTCTGGTGGGCCAACGCGGTGGAGGAAGAGGTCTTGGTAGCACCCATCGCAAAGTGCTGAAGCCACCACTTCAGCACTTGCGATGGGTGCAATCAAGACGTCTTGCGCCACCGCCCGCGCAACCACGTGATCAAACCGGCAGGGAGGTGTGCGGCACCGACACGGGTTGGATGGTGGAATGTGGAATGACCAATTTCATTGGGTTAGTAGGCAAGTGGTAAATTGAGAATTGACCGAGTCCTGAATACCACATCACATGATCTTGCTCTCATACACAGCCTAACGTTACATAATTATCTAAATGCTCCTTGCATCAACTGCCATCACAGGAGTAGAATGTATCGCAACAAGGCGTCATGAGGCATGGAGCGGTGTATGCGGCTACTCAACCCGTCGATCCTGGGCTATCCCGCCCTCCACCAAGTCGATGCGACGATCAACCAAGCGGTTGGTCCGACCTTGGAATCGGAACGTGTGCGCGCCAAGCTGCTGCGGTACCTCCGTCACATATTGGACCAGGGCCAGTGCTCGTATTCGATCACGCCGTCGGGGTCGTACCCACCTACCTACCTTGCGACAGACACATGAAAAATAAAAATCAAGAATACAAACTTGAAGATATATTTAATTGAAACTATACAAAAAAATACAATTTATACTGTTTTAAAATCATACAATTTCAGAATTATTTATGGAATTCGCAAGGTGGTTCACCTTGCACAGCATACAAAATTGCCTATTTCACCTTACTTTTTCTGTTTAATGAGCTTCAGATTTTCGCGCCATGGTGCTCGCGCCTTCGCTACTGTTCGGATAATTCATTCTCTTTGAATTTATTTCTGTGTGCGATATTGGGTTACAAAAGTATTTCAGTATTAGAGTAAGTTGAACTTGACTTTGATTGGCTGGTGCACCCTGTCCATAAATTGGCGCATGTCCATAAATTGACTCGTTACGTTAGTTGGTTTTTATAATTTCTTACAATTCAATGTCAAATCCATAAAAATTACGGAACAGTTTTGAGTCGAAGTCCCTGTTCCATGCACTCTAGGTTGCGCGTTCGAGGAAATGCCAATCAGAAGTCCTCAGCCCCTAGTGTGTATTTTGGTATGATATGAGCTAGGGCGATCGAGCTGCGTGGTATGCTGCCAAGTCGTTTGAGGTTAACTGTTAAAGTCATTTCCCGCATCCTACAGGGGTTAACTGCATCGCCAGTGGTCAGCAATCACCAACCACTGAGGGGTGCACTTAACCCCTAGTAAGAGGTGAGGTCGTCAGATGATACGACAGTATAAATCCCGTATAACGATTATACAATAATTAGGGGAAGTTCCAAGCAACAATGGTACTGTTTTACACTCTTAATTGGAGTGTACCACGATGACTAGACAACATTGGTGTATACGGGTAGGTCTACGAGGAAGTACTTCCATTTCACATCCTAGACTCCGATACTGTATGTACTGTAAGCATTGAGATGAATTGGTGGATGAGGTCGTAACGTTAACGGTACTGTAAAGTTTGCCTGGTGGCGTTACAGAAACAAAGGAAGGGTTCTGTTAATTTGCAGAACATTGGGCTGGTTTGGTTGCTACCCACCCCATACAATTATGCCATAAATCGTTTTGGTAAGTCTGCAAAATTTCCCAAAGTCTCATATCCCATGAATAAAAAGGAGAAACGAAGTATCTACAACGTTGTCTGGATGTCAGTGGAATAATGGAAAAATCATTCGATTTCCGATTGACTGCGAAGTGCAAGGCTTCAACTTGAACACAAACCTCCATAAAATATTTTTTGTTGGACCAATTCGGTCCATTTTATTTACGCCAGAAAACACCCAAATCTCAAGAAAATTGTGGCATAAAGTTCTGAATGTTGGTGGCATCCTGAGGCACACAATCTCGGAAAATGGAATAACATTTCGATTTTGGAAACATTTCTTGGAAAAACGGCCATTCGCAAGTTAATAATCCTACATACTACAGTAGTACTACGTAGTACAGTAAGTAGTACATGAAAGCACACTTTCAGATAGTTTCAGATTTCATTTCGCACACATGCCTCAGAATATTCTTTTGGTGGGGTAAAAATAACATACAGTATCGTTATTGCATATCACATCCTACTGTCAAGAGGACGAGGAAAGAGGTAGCACTGAGGAAGGGGGCGAGAGCACGAGGAACACAAAGAACACTTGTGTGGTCGGGGGCAAAACTGAAAGTGAGGATTATCCGACTGCTTACAGCCAACCAAAGGGAAAAAAAAAACACTGGATACTATCCTTATCCGGTGTTTTGTGCCGTCAGAGCCAGAGGGCACAAAATCCGGATGTGCCAAATAGGCCAAAGCAGACAGGCCAAAGTGCCCCTTCTTGACAGCTACTACTATGTACGGTACAGTATCCGAATGTAACGCTTGCTTGAACAGTGCTCATTTGGTTGGTGGACGGACTGTTCACACCGTGCACCTGGTACCGGTAGTTGTGAGGTACTTGTACGTTTGTGTGCAAATTAGGCGCTAAAGTTCACGTTAGCATGCATTAGAAGTAGTTGTTGGGGCTGACCTTTGCGTGACCTTCGACTGAAACTGCATCAACAAATCAACGTCGCCACCATGTATTCGTAAATAAAGTACCTCATACAAGGTGTACTGTAGTTTTAGACCCAACTGTGTACAATTGCAATGCATTGCAAACCAAATACTTAGGTTTGGGGAACTCTTCTCTTTGATGTTGATTCATGCGCAATCGAATGAGCTTATGAGCGACACACCGACAGACCTGAGCAACGTCGCAAAGGGGACCGCTACAGATATGTACTGTACGTACTGCATGTTCAATGCGGTACTGGATGCTTGTTTCGCCAACTGATGCTTACCGAATTCCTGTGCTCCCCATAACGTTACATACCTACATATGACGATTATTCTTACCGTACGAATGTTGTCACGACGAGGTATCGTGTACATAGTGAGCACGGACGGTACGACGGGTACGTACACGTGAACCACGTTTCAACTGTATGGTTAACCAAGAGCGAGCCCACATACAGTGAAAAACAAAAGATGTTTCGAGCTCCTGGATATTTCTCCAGAACCCCAATCAATCCCATTACGAGTACTTGCATACCCATAAATATGTGCCGGTACGCACTAAATGCTGAGCAAAGATTGCGTACAATAACAGTCTTGTTTGTCCCAGTCAATCAAAACCGAGGCCGCTTAACAATGCCGCTAAAGCAAGACCACCCCCCCTTTTACTATAACTTACTAGTAACAGCGCCACATCCACTCCATCACGACAGCTCAAAGCTGTGAAAAATCATGTGCCAACTTATTGCAATGGTCCCACCCTAGCAAGTGGGGAGGGTGTCATCACCTGACACGATTTGTCACAGGACTGGCGACAGAAATCATATTGCTTTGTATGCATACAAACATCAAGTATAGTTAGCGCTGACCCCATGTCAATAAAAACACGTTAAATGGATTTCCTTCCGCCGTACCCAGCAGCTGTAGTAAAACTATGGGTACTGTACCATGCATCTATTATTGGTACTTGACCACCCACACAAATGATAGGTAGTAGCCAGTTGTGCGGCAGCAACCATGCAGAATGAAACGAGTCCATTAATCTCCATCATAAAAAGGGCCGCTGTCGTCCTTGTGAATGGAGTACTTACTCATGGAACCACTACTAGTACATAGTATCATCTACTTTCAGAAACGTCAATGTCCACCAAAATGCCCAAGCAAAACACTTTAACCTCCTATGTTGTGTGTGTTTTAACGTATTTTACGCCATGAGATCCAACATATCCTCGTCGTGGAAAACACGACGGACGCATTTGATTGGTGGGTTCAAAAACACCGCCTGGCGCGTGTAACCAGCTGGAACTGGGCTGGCGAGTCGACTGGATCATATTTCGAAACGCGATGCCACCGGCAACGTCCATGATGTTCCCCGTGGGGGCGGACTTCTTCAGCACCAAGGGAAAGGACCTGCCTGACGAGGAGAAGCGGTACCTCGTGCACATTGCACGCACGTCATGCAAGGAACTGATCAAGCACGCCGACATGCGCGACGAGAACGTCGTGTGGACGCCCATTGGCGGCACCAGTTCCGAGGTCAAGTCGTCGCTGCCGCCATTTTTGTCATCGTCGCGAGGCGGATTCATGGACAGTTTAATTCTGTCTGCACGCATGTTCGAAGGCCGATCCAAGCGTGACTGGAGCAAGAAGTTTCATGGCGGGAATATCATGATGGGTGCGTGCGTCACTCAAGTCGCGGCAACATTGGACGAGGTCGCGTCTTTCTACCAGCGCCCTACGACCCGCGACGCCCGCACGTTCGCAGACACGTACCAAGACGACTGCTTGGACGCACATGTACTTTACACCCTCTTGCCGCCGGCGTCGGCGGCCCCATGGCATAGCATCACCGTGCGGTGGCACGCAATGAAGTCCCCCATCGCGTTGGGCAAAGCCCGGGACTTTTGCTTCCTCGAGGTATGGTATTCCATTGAATTTTCGACGGTTTCGTGGGTATCTTATGGATTTCCTCGTTTTTCGCGCGCGCGTTCTTTTTTTGCTCAGTTTCGAATTTCGTTACTCGTAGACACATGACGAATTCGTGGACGCCCGCGGCCGGCGAGGCTGGATCCTTGCACGGGAGTCGGTGAGCATCGCCGCGTGTCCGCCGCTATCGTCCATCGTTCGCGCGAGTCTGCAGCGCTCGGGCCTCGTGTTTGTCGAAAGCGACCTCCCTGGGTTCCTCAACGTCACCCAAATGGCGGTCGTGGACTTCAAAGGGACGTTGCCGCGCGTCGTGTCGCGTCTGGCTACCCGAAAACACCTAACCGAAGTCCTGCGTTTGAATCGATACCTGCACGAGAAACGACTGAGTCTCGAACACATCCTCCCCGACCACGACCTCGTGCCAAAGCGCGACCGGTCAGCGTGCCACGTGTGCGTCAAAAAGTTTGGGGTGTTTTCTAGGCACAAAGTGCGCTGTCGAAAGTGCGGCGAGGTCGTGTGCATGCAATGCCAGGGCCTGTGGACCATCGACGCGTCGTCGGCGCCGCGCCACCCCCGCCGCGCGTCCATGTCGTCGGCCGTCTCCAAGAAGGCGGTCGTACATGTTCGTGTGTGCATCAACTGCTCCCAAGACACACGCGAACGATCGATGCACGTTCACTCGACGTTTCTCAACTCGCAACCACGTACCAACCCCCACGACCACCGACAGTTTTCATTGGACGCGACCATGACCATGACCTCCTTCCTGCAGACCGACGACCACGAACAAGACAACGAACAAGACGATATCTCCCCCATGGATGTGCTGCAAAGCGCTCGGTCGCGGGCACTGCACGAGTACGTTCGGCGCACGTCGTCCATGACCGTCGCCGCGTCCACTGCAACAACCTCATCATCCGGTCGACGCATCCCTCCTGCCCACGACGAGTACGACAACCATCTGACGCTTCGACATGCCAAAAGCGTGCCGGGCGATTCGTTCGACGAAGCGGCGGGTTCGTACGCCGACGGGTCTTCTTCGCCGTGTTCGTCGTCCCGCGACGGGTACGCCGGTCCCCCGAGAGGGTTGTCGCATTCGTTTGTCAGCGACGCGTCGTCGTTCCGTCCAAGTTTTACCGTGTTCAAGAAACCTACCCCTTTGATCCCATCAACTTCAACCTCCCATCACCACCACCAGTATCAATACCAGCAACCCATGGTGCTGCCGTCGTCGGTGCTGGCGCTCACGTCGCCGTCGTACCGCGATGCATCTCATCACAACAATCCTCGCGGTCGGCATCACTATTCCGTACCTCCTCCGCCTCCTTCTTCGTCGTCGGCTACAAACTCCCGACGAAGCAGTTTGCCCGTCTTTTCCAACCTTGCCGCGCAAGTGGATGCGGCGCTGCATTACGGCCACCATACAACCCACGTACCCCCGTCGTCGCCGTCGTCGTCGCGATCGTCTTGGCGGTCCCATCATGCATCATCATCGTCGTTGCTGCGGTCCCCAGCTAACCGGACCCACAAACCATATACCCCCCGGAAATCGACCCAAACGTTTCAGTTCCGAGACTCGAAACTCGTGAGCATGCGCACGAGCGCCGGCACGTTCACGACCGACGACCTCAAGTCGATTGAACGGTCGCTTTTGGCTGATGCCAAGAAGCTCGACACGGTGTCTTGTGCGCGGGGCAGCTTGGGCAAACCATCCTCCCGCGGAACCAAGACGTCCATGATGATGGGGGACGGACTCAACCAGCGCACGTCCTCCCGATGTGGCGGCGGAAGCAACTCGTCGTTTATGTCGAGCACTACCAACCACACACCCGCCACGGCCACGTCCACTTCGAGTCTGAGCTTTTCCGACGATGACTCGACGCTGCAGCTGGAAGGACTCCGTGAAAAGGTGCAACTCACGCTAAATGGCCCGGCGCAATCATCATCGTCAACAACAACATCATTATCGAGCCACAACCACGACGACGACGTGGTCGCATTGTACAAGCAAATGAAGGCGCTGCGAGTCGCCATGTAGTAGTAGTAGTAGTAGTATACACTAGTAGATCATCCATCAACTAACTAAACTCGTCGTCGTCAGCCTACCATTACTGTACATAAAGAAGATCATCGACACGTCCCGTAGTAATAATACTTCGAAGGATATATTATTACTGTAATGGTAACAAGTTAATACTACGTAGTATAACTTAATAAAATTCGAAGGATGTATTCTTAATGGTAACAAGTTAATAACTTCCTTGAAGTCGTACATAACAGTATTTGTGTACAGTGTGTTTGTACTGTGAACAGATGCAGGCGGTTTGAAAAGTGATTGATTTGTGGTACTTACTATACGTGTATGTATGTATCGCCAAGTGTATCGATCAGGTCTTTTGTTACAATTGTATAGTTGGAAGTATATTTTCAACACTGACGCGTCAGGGGCTATTTCTAGTAGGAAACTACTACTAGTACTGTAGTACTGCATTAAGTTAGTCCTATTATAGTATCTACTACCGGTACACTGTACTGGTCACAAGAATCACGAAAACCAGTTGGCGTGGGCATAACCCACAATATGGAACCGTATTAAATTCGACAGGTTGACTTTCAAACGAAAATAGAATACTTTTGACTCTACTGAAGGAGCGTAATCTCGACGTTGCACTCTATTTCACGAGCAATAGCGATTTTACATTCAAGGAGGTTTAGGTTGGGTTTTTTGGGTTTAAGGCTGACGAAACTGACGAAAGTTCAATGTTCGAGGTGCGATTTCACGTGAACCAACATGAAGCTCATGAATCTGAGGTACTATGGACAAAACATTTGGAAGGATTTGGACAAAGTTTAGATAGGGCTTTTGAGGTCAATGTATTGAATTTTCAGTTTACAAAATGAGAGCTGGGCTGTTTACATTTCGAAAACATTTTATATCCATTTTTCAGTAAGACTTGTCCGACTTTTCATTCAAAAATATATTACGTTTTGCGAGTTTTGCCCAGGCGATTTCCCAGCCGTCCAATGAGTAGGAATGACATGGCGAGTCCGTCGACAGGACAACTGACGCATGCACATGTTGATACTCGCCTACTGGTACGTATAAATAGTACGGACTTGACTAGTACTACGCAGATACGACTACCAGTAACGTTACGGGGAAAGCGTGTACTAGTATCAAACTCACCTAGGTGAAAAGCGTTCGTTGACCGAAAACCACAGGAACTTTTTAATGACGGATTCAGTACACTTGGATTTTGTATGGACCTGAATGTTGCCCTCATTTGCCAAACGGAGATGCAGTTCTACCGAATCATGTGAGAATAAAAGAAATATACTACGCACTTCAAGTAGTAGTTTAAGTACCCGTACAAACATCAAGTCAAATACACATTTGTTACTTCGAAGTACTTCTAAGAGCATCCCCACCGGCTGATGTAGAAATGTAAAAATCTTCAAAGTACGCACCCAATAAACGGGTCTTTTCAGCCGGTGGGGATGTTCTAACGTTAGTACAGGTCGCGGAATATTTCTGTCCATGTTTCAAGATATTCCGAGCTTTTGATTGGTTATTCCCCAATTTTTCCGGATAACACAATGCTGGTCGGGGTATTGTAGCGTAATTGTTTTGCTTCCAGGGTAGTTACTGTGAGCGAGTAGAAATAAAGTCCAGGTAGATATTGTGTACGGTGTACGGTAAGTAGTACAAACTGCGCTACACACTCAATCACAATCCGCACAGTCGTAAATCGTGAAATGCGACTCTTCGATTGGTCAGTACCTTCTACATCAATGTATTTATGACCAATCCGATCCACACAATACGAAATACTGCATATACATTTGTTAATTACATGTTTAAGTCAAGTCTCTTTATGCAACCAGTCGGCATACACACACCTCGTCGATGTCTCTCAACAGTGTAACGTTACTTTGGCAAACTTTATTCCGCTCTAGTATTGCTAAACGCATCTCAATCTACCGGTAAAACAGCGTCGTCCCTCGTTGTGTGCAATCTCACACGCGTACCTCCTGGACACTATAAACCTTGAAAACTAATTTGACCACGAAACCGAATAATATGAATTGTCCTGAAGGTAAAACGTCGAACCGATTGCATCCTCCATAGTTTAATATGAACTATATTGGATAATTTGATCGGATTTCAAACTGACCCTTTCTGTCACATAGGTGCTGGCTGCTGCTGGAGTTGTTACCTCCGTCGACATCGCTCCGAGAGGATCGGTAGTGTGCACAGTATCATCCATGCGACTCCCAGTGTCGGCGCGAGATGTCCTGCCGCTGCCGCGGGACTACTTTGAGTGCCCCGAGCTAGGGAATGACGAAGAGGAGCGGTTGATCCAAGTTGCGCGCACGAGTTGCCAGCGACTGATTGAAACCACGTACAGTCCCAACTCGGAGTGGTCCACCGTGAGCGTCAAGAACGGGGTGCGGATCAGCAAGAACGTTCAACCGCCACTTCGAGAGTACATGTCAAGCATCTCCGACAACCAGTACTCTGTATCCTCCGGGTACAAGCACGGCGGCCCTTTCTCGTCGTCCGAGGCGGGGTGTTCGTCGGCCAAGCTCATTCGCGGGACGACGACCGTGAGCGCGACGATCGAAGAGATCGCGCTCCAGTTCAAGGTAGACCGCGGCCAGAATCTCATGAAGTCGCGCAAAGACATCCTCGACAGCATGGTCCTGTACAACTTGGTGCGTCCCAGCGGCGCGCGGCCTCGAGACTACGTCGGCATCTTCTGGGAATGCGTCAAGTCACCTGTCCCGTTTTCCCATCACCGCGACTTCCTCTACCTCGAAGTACGTGTCGTACCGTTTTGTCGCCCATGCTTCTTCGTCAAGTGTCGATGCTTGTAGTGCCACGAAGAGTTCCGCACCCCCGACGGCCGCCGCGGCTGGGGCTACTCGATGCACTCGATCAAACTCGCCTGTTGTCCGCCGCTGGACGCGCTCAAGTTGACCCGGGCCAGCGTGTACAATTCCGGGTTTGTGTTCATGGAGACTTTGAAAGCGGGCGAGATCGAATGCCATTACTTCCTCAACCTGGACGCCAAGGGGCCATCGCCAGCCGTGTCGGACTTTATGGCGCGGCGAAAGCTCTCGGCGCTATCGCATCTCAACAAGGTACTCCAGGAACAGCGACTCGAGTGTGAACCCCTGCTTGGCGACTTGGACTTGCCCCATCTACACCACCCCAAGAACGAATGTGCGCTGTGCTACAAGCGGTTCCAGTTCTTCCATCGTAAACACACGTGTCGGAAATGTGGCGAGGTAATATTTGATATATATATATATATATATATAATTGTGCAGTTATACCGATTAGTATATATATGTGGGTTTGCCCAATCCGAAGGGACTGGGTCGAATCAAACGTTTGGATTGGCAGATATTCGACAGAACGTGATTTGATTGGCTTGGGCGGTTCTTTATTCCATTCTCTTACGACATTTGATTCTGCTGAAGGCTCCAGTTTCGAATTGATTTGACAATATAAATATATATATATATATCACCATGTCGTTTACTTCGAAGTAGTTTAAAATCAACTGTCGGTTGCCTAACCCTTTTAAGCTGCCAATAGTGCCGTACCGTTGCACGATGTACTTCAATGTGAACAATTGATTGAAATATATATTTTCCATTTGTAGCCTTGTGTTGAAATTACATAAAAAAACATATATATATATCTATAATA
>NW_009798310.1:115522-118304 GCF_000520075.1 Aphanomyces astaci | reverse complement strand
TTGTCCGCCGCTGGACGCGCTCAAGTTGACCCGGGCCAGCGTGTACAATTCCGGGTTTGTGTTCATGGAGACTTTGAAAGCGGGCGAGATCGAATGCCATTACTTCCTCAACCTGGACGCCAAGGGGCCATCGCCAGCCGTGTCGGACTTTATGGCGCGGCGAAAGCTCTCGGCGCTATCGCATCTCAACAAGGTACTCCAGGAACAGCGACTCGAGTGTGAACCCCTGCTTGGCGACTTGGACTTGCCCCATCTACACCACCCCAAGAACGAATGTGCGCTGTGCTACAAGCGGTTCCAGTTCTTCCATCGTAAACACACGTGTCGGAAATGTGGCGAGGTAATATTTGATATATATATATATATATATATATATAATTGTGCAGTTATACCGATTAGTATATATATGTGGGTTTGCCCAATCCGAAGGGACTGGGTCGAATCAAACGTTTGGATTGGCAGATATTCGACAGAACGTGATTTGATTGGCTTGGGCGGTTCTTTATTCCATTCTCTTACGACATTTGATTCTGCTGAAGGCTCCAGTTTCGAATTGATTTGACAATATAAATATATATATATATATCACCATGTCGTTTACTTCGAAGTAGTTTAAAATCAACTGTCGGTTGCCTAACCCTTTTAAGCTGCCAATAGTGCCGTACCGTTGCACGATGTACTTCAATGTGAACAATTGATTGAAATATATATTTTCCATTTGTAGCCTTGTGTTGAAATTACATAAAAAAACATATATATATATCTATAATAACATGCACATACGCTTTGCACATGTCCATGGTGCACATTCATGACAAATACGGTAGGTTTAGTGAGTGTGGTTGGGTTTGTTTCATAAAGTTTTATTCGCTTTTATAATCATTATATAAATATGCTGTCAATATATATGTCCCGTATACCTACCTCCATGAGCTGGTTCGAGGTTGATTTGGAGTGTCTTTTGCTAATGTAAATGTATATATGCGCTTCGTTGACTGGATATGAGTATGTGCGTATAATATGGGTTGTTGTTCTTTCAGCCAAACTTTGTGCTGATTGGACAACTCCGTGGATCGTTTTTGTACTGAGTTTTGTATGTAAAATGATCGTTCAGTGTCACACAAATACTATCAGTCACACTTGGTTGACGAGAGTTTTGATTGGTCAGTTGAATCATATTGTGGGTTTTGATTGGTCGATCGATTGTCTGGTGCTGCTTCGACCCCCCCCACTCGCATCATATCGACTGGACCATCCACATAAATAAATGATCAATGTATTGTGGATTGAATTTCCAGACGAATCGAATATCTCGCCGCCGAATCGAATCACGAATCATTGACGCTATTGGCTCATCCAATTTTGAGTCGATTTGATTGGCTCTTTCAGAACAGACAAGTATATTCAGCCAATCAGAACTTCCAGCGTGATTCAATATTGATTCGACAAACCACGCGAATTTCGGAAATATATAGCGAATTCCCAAGATGAAGAAAAACTAATTATTTATTTGCCAACATTGGGAGTTTGTATACCGTGGTGGGGGCGATGGTTTTGAAGCAGAATGTTTGTACTCAAGATTCGAGATATGTTATTGTTGTGTATATTTGTGCCCTGTTGTTTTTCTGTATATATATATATATATATAGATAGATCGGTTGCTCACCAAAAGACTGGCGGTGGTAGGTCGTGTGCAAGAGCTGCCAATCGACGTGGGAACTCGACTTGCCGGGGGTAGGTGTCCGTCAGATCTGCATTTGCACGCTTTGCTCGGCGCAGTCGCGGGGCACGAGCAGCCATCCCGACGCGGTCGGACGCATGCGCCAAGTGTACGAGGAAGGGCAAGCCGACATGGACATTGCCGCCGCCGACGACGACGACGGCGCGACCATGATCACCGACATCTCGTGCAGCATTAGCCAGCACTTTGCTCCACATGATGATACCAGCGACGCGTACATCAACACCAATCCAGTCAATGCTGTGACGAGGGACCAGCCGCCCGATCGAGGGTTGGTCAACAGACCCGACGACGGAGTGTCCACTGATCCCAATGTATTATCGTCATCGAGTGAGCATCGTAGCCGGCGGCCTTCGTTTCCGCCATATTTGTTGGAGCATGGCGGGCGGACCAGCGGCGGCGGCACCACCTCGGCCACGCACATGCCTCTTCCATCGGTCTTGGTGCCTCGTCTTCCAAAGCAACATCACCAGCAACAAGTACATCCTCACGTACATTTGTCAAGTTCGTCGCTTGCATACCAGTACGGTGGTGGTGGTGCTCCTGATACCCACGACGACGTGATCTCCCTCGGGTCGGAAGAACGCTTTTCCCTCCATTCATCTCGACAATACAATCATCACCATCATGATCGAGTGTCCGCGGCGGCGCTGCTGGGATCTGTGCGTCTAGGGGGCGGCATGCCTGAAATCGACCACGAGGATCATCATAGCAGCAGCCATGTTCATTCGCAGCATCGCATGTCCCCTCCACGACCCAGCTACGACGCCAGTGTCGATAATCTCGTCAACCCGTCAACGTGGAAGTCTCATCACCACCAACATCATCACTACCCGACGACCGCCAATGCTGCGAGAATAGAAATTGCATCCAACCATCGATTCGGTTGACGAACCCATCGACGGTATACACGGAAGAATGCCAGAGGCGGCGGCGGCGACTCGTGTATATATATATATATAATACTGGATATTCAAAGTGCATACCTCGGGACTTTGTTCTCTGGCTCAAATATGTTCTGAAGTGGCGACAAAAATATAT
>NW_009798310.1:104573-115422 GCF_000520075.1 Aphanomyces astaci | reverse complement strand
ATATATATATATAATACTGGATATTCAAAGTGCATACCTCGGGACTTTGTTCTCTGGCTCAAATAAGTTCTGAAGTGGCGACACAAATATCCCAATTCGAAGCGATTTGTAACACGAAGCTATAAATCTCGTGGCGAAATTTTTCGTTTTGCTTTCCCGCAAAAGTTAAACGATAGCCAATCAACGACAAGCATTTTTCTAGATTGACCAATGGGAACGATTCGTACTCTTCAAATGAACAGGCAGGGTCCGGATATTCGTACCAAATCAATATGATAGTATATATATATATATTTCGACAATACCAGGGGTACTGGTTTACGTCACTCGTCTTGTACGTTCATATGACTACTTCGCACGACCACCGATGACAAGTTGGTTGAGTCGTCTGTGTCTCTGAGGATGCGTCCAGAGGCCGTTTTTGGTTTGCGCGGCAACGACGTGGTAGATGCAGGAGTAACCCCGCCAACTGCCGCGGCGCCTATCAACAGCACCGACGCCGTGACCACGAGCAGCGTCATGAGATGGGGCGGAGGGCCGATGAGAAAGCCATTCACAAACTGGGCAGCGATCGCGCCCAGTCGACCCATGGAGCTCACTACGGACATGGCAGTCACTCGCACGGGCAGCGGAAACGCATTGGTCGATACCACGCCAAACTAGGATAACCATCACATCGTGACAAACTTGTAGTTGGTTATACGTTTGTTATACTATATACCATTCATGAGAGAGGATTTGAAGATTTGAAGGATGCGGTATGTTCAAAATTAAGCAGAATGGTATGAATATAAAATATAAACATAATTAAATATATTTGTTATTAATATAATTTTGTTATGATTTTGATTGTTCTAAAAAGCAGTACTAAAGACAAAAAGAAATAGAGTTCTTAACATAAATGAATCATGCCAATGGAATGTAGTTTGAATTCGCTAGTAACTTCCAAAACCAGTCGTGGTTTTCTATTTAAGATTGAATTACACCGGAAACTTCTGATTGGCTGACTATACTTGTCCTTTCTGTAAGAGCCAATCAAATCCACTCAAAGCTGGATTAGCCAATAGCGTTGATTCATCGTGATTCGACGGGGTCAGGAAATTTGTACTACCGAATCCTCAATATATCAACGTACGGCATTCCACGCAGCAGTGGTGATGGCATTAAACACGCACGCAAGCAACACAACGACGGCGCGACTCGAGTCGTGATGTCCTTGAGTCGTTGTTGGGGTTATGGAGGATGCAGAGCTAGCGGTTGAACGTAATGGGGTGCTGTCGGTATCGATGAGCTGGAAGGAAAAGAGCAGCGCTGTGGCAGCAGCACCCACAAGGGCTATCTTGAGAAGAACGGAGGGCCCCCATGCATCCACCACGAGGTAGCTACAACAAACAAATATCTTAATGGGATTGTGATGTAGTTTTATTTATATTTGCTCCTGTTTTAACTTTTTTTTAAAGTTTATTTACTTGGGTTGATATTTCTTTTAGTAAAGGAATGTCGTATGCTGAACTGAATATAGGTATTTTGTATTTATTAGCAATATCTTCATAGAAAGTATGACGGGGATATGTATGGGAAATCTCATTTCGTGGGTACATATATATATATATATATATATTATATATACCTGAGTAGGTTCCCGGGAAGGTTGGCTCCAGCATACAAGAACGCATTCGCATATGGATTCAAGAGGCCAATGCTGACAAACAACTTTGTGATCCACGTCGAGATCCCATACGATCCTATCACATGATTGTATATTAATTATTAGCAATATTGTCGATTTGATACAAATTTGGGGAGGGGGTACCAAACTGATCCACAATCGATCTGATTGGTTGGATTTCATTGAGAGGGTTTTGATTGGATAATAATTTGAGCTCATCGGAGGAAGCCAATCAAATCGATTTAAATTCCAACGACAAACCACGCCACAACACAATGAAATGTCACTCGAAAGCACAATATTCAAGACAACAATAAAAAGTATATACACATTATTCCATCGTTTCACCAACGTACCAAAACTAAGGGCAAACGACGTCACAATCAGGCACAGCGCGACTTTCCGTAGCCGAGATGACGCTACAAACCATTGCATGCGATACGGGTCATCTTGACGACGCTGGGGATGGTTCTTGTCTGACTGTGTCAAGCACGGTGTCGCATATTCCCGTTGCCCGTTGACGTGGGCAATACGCGCCAACACGGAGGCGGCCTCGGCATATTGGTGCTGTGAGGCTAAGAACCGAGGGCTTTCGGGGACGTAGCAGTATGTCAAGAGGAAGCTCGTGAGCGCCGGCAGGCCAGCACAAGCGGCAAAGTGCCTCCAGTTTGCCCATGGCAATATACGTGTGTGCGTGCCAACGACGTTGCCTAGCATCACCCACGCCATGGCCGCTGTAGCGATCGAGCCCTATCCGATCGTTATATATTGAACGATTGTTGGTTCGAAATAAGCAACAGATACGTATACACCGCACCACCATCCAAAATGAGCACAAGATGGTAATGTATCGCGCGCGCGCCGACGTCGGCAAGTGCTCGACACACAACGCAAACAAACACGAGACGATTCCGCCCACCCCTACAATCATCACCACAGGAACATGTAAGACATGATACGTGCAGAAGCAGATGACGTTGATGATAGACAGACCTATGCCAGCCAAGCACCGGAACAGAATGAGCCAGTTGAGGCTTGGGGACAGGGCAGACAGCAGCGCCGACACGGCGTTGATACCCAAGTTGAGGAGCACGATGGGCCGACGACCGTAAGCGTCTGCCATGACGCCACCGACCAATCCACCCACGAGCATACCCGCGAACACCGCCGCGGTGAGGCAACCTACCGCATCAACCATTGTGATCATCGTGAAGTGGTGAAGGAGGATGGATGATCCAATGTGTACTGGATTCCCAAGAAGTTATGGTGCCATAGTCGGCCAAGATGTAGTTCATCGCAAGGATTTCCACCGCATCTGCAGCATTGCCCAACCCCAAAATGCTACAAGAGATCGTCCGTGTTATGTGATTCACAGCTTGTAGGAACAACGTACATAACCATTCGATGATGGAAGAAGCCGCATCCGATTGACTCCACTTCCTGCCATCGCGATGAGGTTCACATTGTTCTTAGAGACCATACCGTGTCCACATCGGTCGCATTGCAATCGGCACCATCGTTGATGTCGACATTGCCTTCATTCAAGAGTGACCGCTCGTCGTCATCTCCGTGCCCATCGCTTGTAGTAGCTGAAGTAGATACCTCAGTATCGTCATCAGCATGATCATCCAGCAACGGCATCGCGAGTAGTCGAAGCGTCGTGGAGGTGGCGCCGGCCGATCAAACTGGATCGCCGTCCTTTTGTGGAATCTCAGGAATATCATTGTATCCGGAATTTCCGGATAGTTGTTCGTGTGACATTGGAAGACTGAGCAATGCTTGGACGAGTGCAACGCCGCCTCCCGCTCCTTTGCCACCGCGCCATGTCCCGCCGTCCACTGTCCACTCACGCCGTCGGCGTCGACGATGCAAGCACCATAACTTTCACCCCAAAGGCACCGCACACCGCGTCGCTAATCTTCATGCATGGCTTGGGCGACACCGCGTATGGATGGGCTGACTCGATTCAACACATCGCCCAGCGACTTCCTCATCTCAAGTGCGTTCTCCCCACAGGTACATAACCCATCTGGGCCATCATAGCTTCATTGTTGTCATGCTGGCTCCGCTTTCGCTGATCCCCTCGTTTCGCCGTGTTAGCGCCTACACAACCAGTGACTCTCAACATGGGTGCGTCGATGCCTTCGTGGTACGATATTCGGTCGCTCACCGATCGTGCGGGAGATCCATGCACTGGCATCGATTCTTCGCGTGAACGAATCGAAAAGATCATCCAAGGCGAAATCGACGGCGGTATTCCACCTTCCCGTATTGTCCTCGGTGGTTTCAGCCAGGTAAACATCCTATCTTTTACCGTGCGTCCTTGAATCGTGATGTTTGTAGGGAGGCGCCATGAGTTTGTACACTGGATACCAATTGGATAAAGCTCTGGCGGGAATTCTTGTCCTTTCGGGGTACCTTCCCAACCAAGAGGTATCATCTTGCTTTGTTGTCGATCCCTGAGCAATTCCTAGGGATTCCATGCCAACGAAGTCACCAAAGATGTACCCCTTCTCATGTGCCACGGAGAAGATGTACGTAAATGCCTCTGATGGCACTCTTAACGTTTCCCTCTCGTAGGACACGGTGGTGCGTTTGGATTGGGCAAAGAGGTCATTGGATGTCTTGAAGGCGTCCCATGCCGTGACCACTGCCGACTTCAAGGTGTACCCTGACATGGAGCACAGCGCATGCCTCGATGAACTCGACGCGATTGAGAAGTGGCTGAAGAAGCGGTTGCCGCACGTTGCTTCTTTGTAGGCGCGGTGGTAGTATCACAGTGAGCCCTCCGTAGAAAATTCAAAAATGAAGAGTTTGGCGCGCAATATTGTTCGAAATACCTTTCTTTTGTATGCATAATAAAATTATGTGTACAAATGCTTGGATTTTTATTTAATAGCATGTGGCCTTTGAATACATCCGGATTTATGCTACTGACCGGATAACCCCACAATTCAACAAACATGTCGACATGGCCATCGTTCATGGCTTGGCGCGGTGAGATGTCGGCGGCGGAGGCCAGCTATGACATTGAGCGGGTGATTCTCTTGTTGGATCTCGACGCTACATTCCTTGCATCGTGCTACGAAGACATTCTGTCGCATGTGCTTGCAGCAGTGGCGCCTGCGTGGTTCACCTCGGCTCAACTGGCGCATTCACAAGCAAGCAATCCAGTACTTGCGGCTGTGGACGCCCTCTTGAATGTGAAGACTGCCCTACGTCTTGCAGCTCACCACCCTCATCCAATCCGAACCTTTTTTCTTGCATTGACGGCATGTCAGAGTACATGGGACGACGTATCATGTCGCCTAGCGGGCCGTGCGCTCGTAGGGTTTTTAGGAGCCGCCGGCACGTCCGCCCTTTTCACGGAGCTCTTGCGCACCGCGTCCAACGAAGTAAGTCGACGTGTCTATATACGACGTTCTAACACCCGCAACTCGCATCAGGCCGCCATCGACGTCGTGATCACCCTCGTCGGCGCCGTTCCAGGTGCGGTCACCTCCACCAACTCCATGCCCCTGACTTGTTGTTAGTCAAAATGCACAATTTGCTTCACCACGACACCCCATCCTGTTTCACGCCTTCCACCTACTACTCAAACCTTATCCAAGGATTTCTGCATGCGCTTGACTCGATTCCCACAAGCGACAAGCAGCCAATTCTCGTGCGCGGCTTTCTCGTCAAGGTATCGCGGCAAGGCCATATGTCGACATTTGTCCAAGGTAGGAAATTCTGAGCCCCTTCTGTTGATCTCTCTAGGATATATTATATATATATATATATAATGGATTTGGTACGAATTTCCAGACCCCGTGTCAAATTGAATCACACCGACCAATCTTCATCATGAATCGCTCCCATTGGTCAATCTGAAAAAATCTTGTCACTGATTGGCTACATGATTTTTTCTCTTTTTATATTCTTTCTTGCATGCTGCGGAATTGGGAAAGCCAATCAACTTTCGCGGCGAGATTTGGGATCGGTGCTATTGTAGCAACTTTATAATATATATATATATATATCATAAATGTTGCTGTGGATGCTATTAGAATGGCTTTCACGTCCATCGCACTCCCACGACGACGACAGGTCCTTGGCCAAGGTACACCTACCAACGTTCTACTCCATTTCAACCACGTGTCACATATTCATTCCCATCAACGACACCACATCTCATATTCCCATCCTCCTGGTAGGCCATTCCGTCTATTTGCTACCCGTCATTTATCCCTTCTGTCCTCTCCCATCTCAACACGGCAACGCCAGCAATAGCTCCAACGTGGCTACAAGTTCTGGTGCCCCATCCAGTGTGCCAATATGAACTGACCAAACTCGTGCTGCACACTCCGCTGCATGTGCCCACGCATGCGATGCTGGTCCGTCTGCTGTGGTCATCGGACGCCTCGTCGTTTGATCATGTGTTTCACAGTGTGGTGCTGGCGTGGGCTACACGGGATAACAGTGTCACAGAAACCAACCGCAGCGTCAGCATCGGCCGCTTCCTCACTGCCGGACTGTTACATGTCTTGCAAGCAACTACTAGTACGTCCAAGTCGTACTTGGACCAGCACGGGTGGACGGCGTACTTGTGCAAAGGCATCCAAGTACGATTGCTTGATGTCCTTTTAAATCATGTTGATCTTATATATATATATATATATATTGACCAATGTGTGAGATTGGTGCCCAAATCACACCGAATCTCCTCTATATATATATATATATATCACCGAATCTCCTCTATATATATATATATGTATGTAGAGAAGATTCGGTGTGATTTATGCACCAATCTCACCCATTGGTCAATCCGAAATGACTTGTGGCTGTATATTGGCTACAATCTGAAAAGGCAAAGTGGATATGAGCCAATCCGATGTCTCCGTTTGTGCACGGTTGACCATTTCAAGGCAATCGTCGACAATCTATGGCTATACTATTTCAATTGTATTAATGTCCTTTTGACAATGCTGTCGTTTTTCTACGTTGTAAAGAATTTTATATATATATATATATATTTTTTTTTTTTTCTGTGGTATGTGGTTCGAGAGGATATAGTGGTGTGTATTGACGAACCTTGTCGCAGGAGCACATGGGGCATGCGTTGATGGAAGTCCGCCATACAGGCATGCGCGTGGCCACCGCCTTGTCCCACATCTTATCCCCCGAATCTCCGCTGGTTTTCGACGATTTACCCCCTGACGACGAAGAAGCCAAGGACAACGATAACGTCATCGTGTCTTGCATCAAAACCACTGGTGGAATCGACGGCGGCAAATTGAATCTCGCCGACAAAAGTCTAAACCATGTCAATGAGATCGAACAAGTCACAATTGATGAAAATCTGGACGCCCTGGTGCAAAGTGACAGCGACGACGAAAGCGGCGGCGGCGATTCCGTTGTTAGCTTGGACGCGTACGAGGACCTGAGTGACAACGATGACGATGACAAAGGCAACCAAGTTGTATCGTCGAGTGATGCTGAAGTAAGTGAATTTACGACGTAGGTTATATGGATTGTAGGGGCTGTATATTGCTTTGATTCAAAAAGATTTGAAGACTTTTAAAGGCCATTCATAGTGTGGATGTGTACGAAAAGGCAAAGTCTTGGATGTTTTTGGCTATTTTGAAGAAATCGGCACAAAAAATGAATACAAACGTATCTGTGTGGATCCAACATTTGGAGAATTCGATATATATATATATATATATTGCCAATTCTCTCGTGTTTCGCCAAAGAACATATATATATATATATATAAATGTGGTTCAACGGACTTGTTTGTTCTGAAAATTCGCAAAAACTCGTCGAGAGGTTATTTCGGTTGATCCAGACAGTAAAAAAAATATACGTGACAATCCAAACATTCTTCAAATTACGTTGAACCAAATATATTTTCGAAATATTATTGCGCAAAACTTGGGATGTGTGATCATCCAGACTCGTCCTTGGCCAATATAATACTCATTTGAGATGTTTCTTACTGTAGATGATCATCGACCAAGTGCTGCAGAACCGAGCGCCGCTCGTGTATTTGTGGCAGGTCAAGGAAGGTCTGGTCATGGAGGACAATCGGGATGTGACGGAGGTGGCGCTGGCCTCGCTGCCGCGGGTCATTGCTCGGCAGCCCCACGATTTGCACCACATGGCGGGGGAAATCACCACGGTGCTACTCCGTCTGGACGATTCGTTTCAAACGTAAGGCTGTGACAAATTTTATAAAAATAATATTAATTCATGGAGCTTGTTTTTGCTTTGTAGGTTGCATTTTGAAGCACTTCGACGCCAGTCGTTGGTCGGGTTGTGTGTGCACGTACCGGACGTAGTCACACCGTTACTGTGCGACTACATTTACGACAACCAGCGATTGTTCCAGACTAAATTGGCCATTTTAAGTGTACGTCGTAGGACTCGCTAACCATTTGTTCATGTGCATGTTTGGATCCTACTACGATGTATAAAAAAACTTGAGCGGATTTTCCCATAAAAGCACCAATTAAAATTAAAATACAAATTATATCAGTGAAACAAAACGTTTTGATTCGATATTTGGCTGAGTCTGATTTCCAAGTTTTCATGGACTAGTAATAATGTATGTGTGGTCTGCACCTTTAACCACTTTCCAAAGCGATGATTGTGGAAATAAAGTACATTGCAATATTTACTAATCGATGATTGGTGGAAAGATAAAAACATTCTTTTTCCAGATGATGCTGTACACGGTTTTTGGTTGGGCCAAACAACTCGACTACTCGATGATTGGCTGAAATGTTTCGTGCACGCCCTTTGATTGGTCGATGTTTCGACTCGAAAAAGTAGTCAAAACCTCCACAACGACAATCTTGGCGGTATTGTCGTTTTACCCCAATATTTGGACTTTTGTGCTGATTTGCCCAATCGATCGATCGATCAATTCTATATTCTAACTTGTATAACGTAAACAATCAGTTTAAGACGCATTGGAGGAAGGCAGCAATTATATTGGGTTTCGGTGTGCTTTTTTTCCAACGACTAAATCAACATACACCGAGCAAGTTTGATTGAATTTTAACAATTAATTTAGGACGATTATTTTTATCTTACATAACGTATACCTCTTTGTATATACTTATTGTGTGGTTAGGTTATTTCGCGTCGTTTCATTGGCTCAATGAAATTTCGCGTCTTTTCATTGGCTCATGCATTTTTTCTTAACAATTGATTGAACCTCTTAAATTGATTGCTTACGTTATGTGAAACTCGTCCAGATTGTCCCACTAATTTCAGTCGTACACGAATTTAATGTTGAGTACTTGGTCGAACACCGGATTTAATTGGTTACTGGATTCGTGATCTAATTGGTCGATTGATTGTCTGTCGATTTGGTGCTGCTGGTCATTCGATTTCGCATCGACTTGACAATATATATATATATAGTGGCCTACAATATATATATACTAGTATATATATATTTATACTGTAGGCCATTGGAGACGCTGCGACGGCGATCCCGTCCTCTCGATCTATCCTCCCCCCTTCTCGGCCAACTTGGATGAATTCCGGTGGCCAGTCATTTTGGCCGGCGCAGTTCTTCTTTCCGCTTCTGAATCCCCTTCAAGCCAAGTTGATGCTGCATGCTACACGACCCCAAACTCGACTTTTAAAGCCACAAGCTTCTCCATCGTGGGGAGAAGATACTGGACAGAGGCATGTGCTGGACGACCTATTGATGGCGCATGTGCTGCACACGCTGGCCCGGGTTCTCGAAGCGACGGGGAAAAATTCCCCGCACGTGGTATCGATGGGGAAGCGGTTTCTAGAGTTGTTGTGGTCTCAACGCAGCCACGCCCTGCCTAGCGTGCGCCGCCAGGTTGGAAATCGATTTTGGATTTATGTATTGGTAGAGGTTATTCGTTTTGAAGGTATATGTATTTATGAGATTTTCATGTGTGTTGTAGGTGTTTTTTGGCTTGAGCCGAGTGATGCTGGTACTGCCTTCGTTTGTGTGGCAGGAAGAAGTGGACCGATTGAACCTGGGGCCACATCTGGTGCCGTTCCTGCAATACCACAAGGACATGGACCCTGACGGAGGCTGCCGCACCGCCGCCAACCTGCTCCTTACAACCATCTCGCAAGGATAATACAGTATGCTATTATAGTTGAGAGACTAGGAGATGGGAAATAACAAAGTGGAATCAAAACAATTCAGAAAATACAGAAAAGGATTAATTGCTGCAACATCTTGGCAAAATTAAATACTTGGAATTTTTAATATATCAAGCATGCATAATTTATTCCATTGCGACAATATTTAAATCGTGTTGGCGATGAACTCATTGTCTCATGACCTCGGTAGCGGCAATTCAAAACAATGATATATAACGTTAGCATAGAACCAACCGCTTTCACTTGATAATAAACATATTCTTCCCATAATACTCTTTAGGCACTCGCATGTTAGATATAGACTTGACGAAAAAAATGGAAACATTGAGGCATCCTCTACCAGTCGACCCATTCCTGACCAAGCATATGTTAGCTTCCTCCAGTCCAAAAGATTGAAAGGAATTAGGAGGCAGCGTGGATTTTAACTAACTACACCATTTTTCGATTAAGTTCAGGTTATTTCCGGTATATTTCGTCCAATGCACAACTGATTCACGCCATACGCCGAACATTCGATACATTTCGTCCAGAACCTACTTCATTACATTATATTTCGACCATTGACCTGACCAATGTTAGTTGATGCCTTCTGGACATACTGGTGTGAAGGAGGTTTCCTCGATGCTGCTTTTCACCGGTGAACGCCCCCCTTGCCGCTTAAGCACCTGTATACTATTAATAGTACGTGAATTATTAATTTTAGTCGATATTTTTCATGAAAGTACTACTAACGTTGATATAGTCTGTAGCTGGTGCGGCTTTTCAGAGATCGAGCAGTGTTGAACCGGCATACAAGGGTAGAAATGCATTTAAAATATAAGTATATGCAAGTGAAGTGGCGGTTTATGAGTCTACTCAAAGCGGCCTCGACGGGACATGTAATCGTACATGGCCATGGTGCTCAGGAGCAGCACGACGCTCGTGACTTGGCCGTAGATGCGCGTGTGCATGATCTTCTGGGAGAACTGGATGTTCGGGTTCCGGTTCTGGTCGAGGAAGATGAGCCCCACCATCGGCACGGCGGTGCATGCGATG
>NW_009798310.1:68439-101499 GCF_000520075.1 Aphanomyces astaci | reverse complement strand
AGGATGGCCCAAGTAGTGTTGAGAAACGGTAATGCAATTGATAAATAACTGCTCTTAAAAAAGTGCGTCTATAATTTGCATCACCCTGAAAAATGGTTTTTTGTAATTTTCAAAAATAGTACTTCGAATTTTAAAGTTTTGTCACCAACAATGTATTTCGAAACTTAAATAAAGTATCATATCAAATCAGTGAGCTTCAAATCGAAATAAGTTTTGAGAAATGTCAAAAATTCACGTGCGTCTATAGTTTACATCAGGACTGTACGTAATATATTGCGAATTCGGTATAAATTTCCAACCAAAATTGAAGCAAGCGGGGACTTGTGATTGGTTGTCTCTATCTGTAATAGCCAATCCGAAATACCTAAATTTGCATTAATACATTCGCCCCCGAATTGACTTTACTTTGTATAACCGAGTGCATACATATGTCGATGTGGCCTCGAAATAGTTGTCAAGATATATGCTATATCAGTCTAATTTGAATGATGTGTAGTGAATGATCCTTCGAATTCCTTGATATAGAACCTCCATGGATGTGGCGAGCTGGAACGTCATTGGGTTGTACAGTGTACATTGAGAGCAACCAACTTGTGAAGGGCCAAACCACAAGGATGCTGGGGGACTTTGCCAGTGTACACCATAATCTTCACTCTACACCATCAATGCAAAGGGAAGTTTGCCGTTTTGCAGCTCCTTTTATTTATATCCAGGGTACGCACGCCATCTTGGCTATTTATAGCAGCAGTACGGTGAGACACTTATACCAGTAAATTCCAATTTGAGTTAGTAAGCACGATGTTGACTAACCGGTACCTGGTGCATCAAGATGAGGTAATCATTGCATTTACTCCCATGTCAGCTGAGCTATTTCAGAAATACTTCCCCTTCTACCCCATTTCCTCATCTTCCTCCGCCAAGAGACCCCACCGACACAAACCAAAGCCATGACCTCGTCGATTCAAAAGCGCGACATCATCACGTCCAGCTCGACCTCGTTCGGGCTCAAGGTCGGTGCCGGCACCGCCGCCGTGGCAGGTACCCTCGTCGCGGCCGCGCACCAGTACTCGCCGACGTTTCGCGCTCGGCTGGGGGTGAGTGGCAAGGTGGGTCTGGTCGTCATGGCGGGCTTGTCGTCGTTCACAATTGCCGCGGAAACCGACTTGCTGCGAGGCAGTCGCAACCCAGACAAGTACATTTCAGACCTCCAAGGCGGTCCCGCCGCTGCCAAAGCCGAACTATCGTCTTCCAAGTCGCTACCACTGCACCAGCAGCTGGGCAACTACGTCCACGACTACCCATTCCGCACCATCGCATGCACCGCCGTGCCGATGGTGGGGCTCATCTTCCTCGACCAGAACCGGAACCCGAACATCCAGTTCTCCCAGAAGATCATGCACACGCGCATCTACGGCCAAGTCACGAGCGTCGTGCTGCTCCTGAGCACCATGGCCATGTACGATTACATGTCCCGTCGAGGCCGCTTTGAGTAGACTCATAAACCGCCACTTCACTTGCATATACTTATATTTTAAATACATTTCTACCCTTGTTTGTCGTGCATTATGTACCCGACGCCCGTGCACAGAAGGAACCTTGTGATTTCGAGAACTTTGAAAGCCACAATTTGTACACATTTTTCGTGGTTTTGCATTCCAGCCATGGTGGTCAATCGACCTGTGAAAACTAATTATTTTGATATTACGGTAGTAGTACCTAGTGAAGCGACGGCTTTGAGCTGAGAGAGAAATGGTTGTGGGCAGCTGTACGTTGTTGTATACAGTAGTACAGTATATATGGAGCTCCTGGTCATGCTGTTTATGCTACTATAATTTTTATGCTACTATAATTCATGACAAGGCAATCTTGGTAGTACAGTAGTACTGTAAGTAGTATTAATAGTACGTACCCGTACTAATAGTGCTTCGAAGTATTTTAATACTTCGAAGATTTCGCATGGTATTTATTACTACGTAGTATTAACTGAAAATAATAATTACCATCCGAAATCTCCCTATAATATTAAATTATTGCATTCGTATGAATTTCCAGACCCCTGCTGTCAGTCGAATCACTCCGACCAAACCGATCATGAATTGCTCGCATACTGTAAGTAGGTCTAGAAATTCTTGTCGGTGATTGGCTACATTATATTTTTCTTTTATATTCGTTCTTCAACAAAATCGGGAGCCAATGAAATTTCGGCGAGCAAATTCATACCGGTACTTCAAGTACTTCGAAGTAATATACTATGGAGTAATTGCTTTTCAACTTTTGGAGTACGTACTGTTGTGATAGTATTAAATGTGGGAGGTTATGTACCAGTACTGTGCACCGCCAGTACTGTAAGTACCCCAATCGAGGTGCCAGTTTCTTATCTACGAACCAGCACACGAGGGTTGTGACCTCTCCGCCAGTGCCGTCGTCCATCTCTGCTGCACCACCGCTAGGGTATCATGCAGCGCCGTCGCCTCGCGCACCCGCTTCCTCCCGACTTCTTTCAATGCCCCGTGTTGACGTCGTCGGAAGCTGACGCGATGATCGCATCCGGCGTCGACGCGCTCAAGCACCTCGTGATGCACGCCCGGTTGGACGACACGAGTGCGTACAAGTGGAAGCTGGAGCGTGCGACGCAGGACCTCCAGGTGTACGCTGGGTCGGACCTGACAAAGGCGAAAGGCACGGTCGTGTTTATGAGCGTCACGGAACTCCACGCGACGCTGGATGAAGCCGCGTCGCTTCTCGAGTGCGACACGTCCGATTCGTACCGCACCTTCATCCAGCGATACAACAAGGACGTGATCGACTGCGCCGTGCTCGCGACCCTCGCGCCGCGCACGCCGACGTACCCGCGCAACTACATTGGCCTCAAATGGTTTGTCCAGGAGACGCCCCTGCCCTGTCGAAACCGAGACTTTTGTGTCGTCGAGGTGCGGTTGATGTGTGATCCTCATATGTGTGTGTCTTGGCTGCATATTTTTTCAGTTTTACTCGTCTGTGCTTGATATATATACTATTAATAGTAGTGTGTGTATATTTCGTGTTGTTAAATAGTGTACATTTGGTGGGGGGGGTGAAATCCCTTCACACTATTTCAAGTCACATTATAGTTGAAGGAATTTGATTGGTCAATTGAATATTGGTGTTGTGGATTTTGATTCGTCGATCGATTGGCTCCCGATTCACAGTAGTGCCCCGCTTCAACTTGGATATTTACTTATTGAGCACACAAATCCACAATATACTTGCTGTAAATTCGCGAGGTGGTTTTCTATACTAGTATCCAAGGTATAAATCACGCTGGGCACTCTGATTGGCTGAATAGGCTTGTCTTTTCTGAAACAGCCAATCCAAAGCTCTCAAAGTTGAATTATTAGCCAAAAAATCGGCGGCATGATTCGACTTG
The DNA here is from genome assembly GCF_000520075.1 of Aphanomyces astaci. Classification (NCBI taxonomy): domain Eukaryota; phylum Oomycota; class Saprolegniomycetes; order Saprolegniales; family Verrucalvaceae; genus Aphanomyces; species Aphanomyces astaci. Next base: position 98,093 of record NW_009798310.1, on the reverse strand, counting down.
TTTGACCATTTGTACCGACCGAATCCACCATATATATATATATATATACGTATGGTCCTCCCTCCCTGTTTTTTGCATACATATATAATTATATATATATATATTTGTGTTTATTTATATAATATATATATATATATATAATATGTACTATATGTACCCATGAATCCACCATATGTATGTATGGTCGTTCCACCCTCTTCTCTTGTATTTATATATATATATATATAGTACATATGTAACCAAAAGACCCTGTACGTATATAGTGTTGCGATGACTTTACCCTGGGGTCCACCAAGGGATGGGCTCGCGTCCTGCACTCAGTAGATTTAAGCTGGGTCCCGCCGCTGTCATCTGTGCTGGGCATCGTCCGCGGCACGTTCGACGCGTCTGGCACTGTCTTCTTAGAAACCAACCGCCGAGGGGTGCTTCGAGCGGCGCAGATTTTCCACGTCAACTTGAACGGAAACCTTCCCCAGTGGATCTTACGTGTCGGTATCAAGAAGCGGGCGCGGACGCTGGTCGATATGGACGCGCACTTTCGAGCACAGCGCATGACGCGCATGCTGATTTTGCCGCAACCAAGTGAAGAAGCCGAAATGAAGTGCCACGGTTGCCACTTAAAGATAGCAACAAGTCGCCGGTCGCAGTTTCAATGCCGTCGATGTAACCACGTACGTACTCGTAGTTATATGTAGTGTTGTGTCCAATTCGAATGGTTGATTAAAATAGTTGGGTTTTAGTGTATTTATATTTTTTATATATTTTTTTGGGATTCGTATTGTGCATGTTGTGTGTGTGAATCCTCGTTATTTCGTCCTTGCTTTGGCGTAAACCAACCACATCATCATCGGACCTGTGAAATGTGATATATATATATATATATATATATATATATATATATCAAAAGTGAAGAGGTTCTTGTCGTATTCGATTTAGCGAATAGTATGGAAGCCTTCTTTTCGTTTTATCCAATTATACTGCTCGATTTCGTCAACCCACTTCGAAGTTATAATTTGGCCAATCCGCGTGCAATCCAACAAGGAATTCGTTTTGATTCGTTGAATTTCGTTGTTTTCAGCCAATCCATGGCTTTATTTAGTTCGTGTTGACGTTTGATTCGTCAAAATGCATTGATCCCAAAATTGGCAATTTCGAAGCGATCTTTTATGATTTCGAACTTTGGTTTAATGTATACTAACTAGTAAACATATAAAAAAGTCAACATAGCTCTTTCATTGGACAACACGTATAGTTGTTTATGATATATTTATGAGAGTCTGGGGCCATCACAGTATCGCGTATTGGGCCACCTTATCGCATATATCGAATAACTCTTACGATGATAATAGATCGTATGCCGGCAATGCTGCCATCCTTTGGACCCGCCTACCACCGCCGCTGTTCCTTTCATCGTGATGACGACGATGGAACCTTTTGCGTGTGTATGCATTCCTTGTGTAACGCTCACGGCATCGTCGAATTCACCTGCGACATCGGACAACAGACCACCACAACCCTTGCGAAACAACCTCCCAGAAGAATCGTTTGTCGACCAGCATCGCAATATGCGACAAGGTGCAGCAGCATGTAACGACGCGAATTTTGTGCAGAGTGGCGTACAAGGCGACTTCGGCGCTGGTCAGTCGTTGTACTGGTACCCACGGAATAGCTCGCAAGAAGACATGCAAGCCGACTGGTATAAGCCCATTGCTCTACAAGAAGACGAAGCCCCCGAGAGATGGCGGCCGATGCAGTATTATCACGACGACCAGGCGGACCAACATGTACTGCTCGGCGCCGACAACGACGACTCGGCCATCCATAGTGACACAGACAGCAATTGTTTTCGCTTGTAATAATCAGGAAGAAGATATATATATTGAATAGTACGGTGTAAACGTCCACATTGCGTGTGGATTTCTAAGCGTTCACATGGAATCAATTACACTGGAAGCTCTGATTGGCTGTCGTTCTGCTGTAAGCGCCAATCACAGCCACTCAAAAGTAGGTTCGGCCCTGCCAAGGGTCGAAAATTATTACGATAACTTTTCAAACGACAGGATTTCTGGGCTTGGCTACCAATCAATAAATTTACAAAATAGGTCGATTTGTTACTGCTTTCTGGTTTTATCGCATCCAGAGGTCACACATCAAATACAGTAATGTTGCAACTATTTTCGCACCTCCAACTTGAAAGGGGAGTTCTCTGTCAGATATATTAGTTGACATCAAATTTTCTTCAACGTTAGCATCCAGACTCGGTCTTAGTCGTACCACAGCCGTCGATTCGTGATTCGATTCGGCGGCGAGATTCGATTTGGCCGGGTCTGGAAATTTGTACTGATAGTTTGTGAATCCACAAGACAACCACTTTGTAGCCTGTTGCTGTAGGAGTACAGAATACAGTAGACCATGAGCAGAGAACTACTAAAAAATGTAAGTTGTTGTGGTTACGGACGGCTGAGGCAACCAACCAGCTATTCAAGCCAAACATTTCGTTTGGATGAGATGGCGTACAATAATAGGGTCATTTTCAAGTAGGGGGATGGGGCGACAGTGTTTTGAGGTGGCAATTTCCTACCTAAGTTGCAGCATATGTAGCCACCATTTCAAACAAGTCAACAGGCCGCCGTAAAGCGAGATTTCGACGTTTGTATTGCATTAAATACAATGGAATGAATCGCACACAAGAGCTCAGAAAGGAGACGAGTGGCGGCCACCATGGATGGAACTGACGCGCTCCGGAGCTGCCGGGTTGGGCACCAAGGGCGATTTCACTGGGCCCTTGGAGTTGCGAGGACTTGTGATATCGTCGACATAGCAGCTCGGCGGTGTGAACGACATTCGACGAGGTCGAGGGGTTTCTAAACCGAGGGAGGATGGGGAAAAACTGGGCATGCTGCTGCGGTGAGGGTATGTCCAAAAGTCGTCAAAGCCAGGTCGACCAAAGTGCAATGTTGCGGGAAGGCGGCAATGGCGAAGGATGCGAAGGACTACATCCATTCCAAGGTGTTTGGTGGGAAGGCCATTCACGGAGAGCAAGACGTCGCCGGGTCGAACAAGCTCCAGGTGGCGTTGGGGGCATCCTTTGCCAGTCACGCGACTCACGCAAACTGGCTCCGAAGTAAGCGCGAGGCCCAAATCACCGCCAGTCCACTTGACAAAGTAGTTGTCAGGCTTGGTATGCAACGGCCAGAGTTGGCTCGTGGAGGGTAGTACTTTGACAGGCTTGTGTATGGTGTGCGAGTGACGAGTGGTCATATTGAGATGTAAGTTCATGAATGAACCAAAACATGCAAGATCGCAATCGTGCGACACCACAGTGATGGGCCTGTCAAAAGTGATGGATTTTTTGCAAAAGTCAAAGTCAAGCAAGCTCAACACGTTTTCGAAAGAGCTCGGTTACGTCGGGGTGTAACTACAACATAGTACTGTATTGGTATGCAGTGTAGTATTCATATATAAGTTATTCTCGGCTTGGTGTTCGTCAGCCTTTTATGGGTTTTGCCCCTCGTTGTCATTGGAACATCTCAAAATGTTATTACGATTGCGACCATCACTCTGTCCTGGGTTTGAAGGTCAGCATACAAATGCCATGTTTTCTGAGGGCTGGATATGACCATCACTCCGCTTCAAGACGCGGGTTTGAATCAAGTTGAAATTCCAGCAACTGAATTGTTCGCCAAACTAACCCCAGTGATTTGATTGATGCCAATCACAATTGGACTTGGAGGTTGTATACTGGACACGTAGAAGAACACTAAGATCCAACTTATTCGTAGTTTCATACTAACTTACACGTTTTAAATCGCTACTTTATTCAACCACAGAACGAGTGGGAAATCCTTGGAATTCAAATCAGTCTTATACAGTTGATGGCATTCCCGCTGCCTACACGAACCGTGGACACCTCCCCTGGACATTCGCCCGCCGTCAAGGATAAGGGCCCTGATTATTTATGACAGAAGCGTCCTTTCCATATCCCAGCGGTATGACTTCAATCGTACTTTCAACGTAGTTGCATTACGTACCAGACCAAAAGATGGCATGCTGCGGTGGCGAGAGTACTGTAAGTCAGGTTGACCAAAGTGCAATGTCGTGGGGAGGAGGTGTAATAATGTTGAAGGTTGAGAAGAACTTTGTCCAAATCAAGGTGCTTGATGGGAATACCATTGACGGAGAGCGAAGGGCAACCTGTTCCAGGCCTTCAGAAAGTACTTTCGTGGTTTGCGGTCAGCGTTAGAGGTGACATAATTTTGATTGAATGAGGCGTGTGCAAACTGCACGGGGTAATGCAAGGATTGCACTGGTCATTAGTATGCAAGACGGGAAATACTGGCAAATTTATCGTGGTGCCGACAATACTTTTTATTTTTTTCGACCTTTCAACGTGTAAGTAGGTAACTTATGGTCAAATCCTGCGTCCAAGGATCTCATTGCAAGGATATTTCATGTCGTCCTTTCGTCACGTGAATGAAATGTCCTTCTACGAAATGGATAGTTGAAAAGTGAGCAATAGCACGCCCCACAAACGGGAATATGATCCATATCGCTTATTAGGGGCCATCCAGCGTTGCTTGACAAGTGTTCCAACAACTACAAAAGCGGGCAAGGATTACAGTAAGGGCAAAAGCGAGGCCGTAACGTAAACGCTAGTACGTACGTGGAAGGATGGTGCAACGAAATTCTCTGCCCACCTCACTTTGAATGGAGAATGATACTAAAATCGACTCTACTGTACTGGGACGACTTTACCGTACAGTACATACAGGCTGTTGGTAACCAGAGTTTTCCAGCAAAGAGCTCCACAACCATTTGCAACCTTGTGTCGCCATCCTAGTGTCCAATCAAATGCAAGTGGCACTTGCCCAACCTCACGAGAGTGGCAGTAGTGTAAATAATACTCTACCTCAACAGTTTTCGAAAGAGCTCTCATAGTACTGGTATACATTGACAACAAGGTCTAGGGTGTTTAGTTGGTCAGAATAAACAATGCTGTACTGTACTATTAATAGTAGTAGCTCGTCCACGAAAACACCAGCTCTATAACTAGTCAAAATAGCTCGTTTGGTAAACACAGCCAAATCAAACCACCAAGGGGCATTATATACAGTAAGTTATGTACAGTAGTACCTCAAACAGTACTTAAGCACCGACCTTGCCGTACCGGTATATATACTGTATAGTGTGACTTATATTGTCTTGGTGACATTTGTAGGCGTACGTGTCACGTGTCCAGTGGATCCTCGGCTCTACGAGAAGCTTCTTCTTATACAACAACCAAGATAACGGTATTCTTGCATGGCAAATCTCATGAGTACACATAATACACTGTAGTGTATGTGACATTCTGAAGTACCACCAACCTACATTTCCCTACAGTGGTATATTGCAATCATATGAGATACAAATTTTAATTCCAAATATTTATGTTATATACAAACACCGTATGTAGCACGTCCATGTGCGGTTTTTAAAAATGCAAGCCAAGGTACCTTTGACCTTTTCGTTGCATTGTTGCATTTCCCCGATGAAAGTCAAAGTTCCATTGCCCGATGGGTTCTTCAGCACGCCGCCGCTGTCCGACAACCTCCGCCACGAGTACATTCGTCAGAGCCAGCGCTCTCTCGTAGACTTTGTCGCGAAGACGAGGCTCCGCGGAGGTCCAATCTCATGGACATTTGACCACGAACATCACGGGGTGACCGTGTACCGCGGCAAGGACATGCATCTCCCGAGTGGATATCGAACCGTGTATTTGAATGTGACAGAGGTGCAGGCAACACTGGACGAAGCCGCGTCGATCATGAGCGCGGGGGCGGACGGCCGTCGCGACTACTGCGCGACGTACCACAACGACCAGGTGGTGGACCTGAAGAACTTGTATCCGCTCGCCACTCCCACACCATCCCATCCGCACAACTCGATCTCCATCAAATGGCGCGCCGTGACTGCCAACAATCCACTCATCAAGCTTCGCGACATGGTGTTCATCGAGGTATATCAAGCAACCGCCATTATATATATATATATATATATATCCTATCGTGGATTTGTTTGATCTCGTATCTGAGCAATACGCGCCAAACTATATGGAATATACCAAACATTTATACTAGTATATTGCAACCTATAGCTAATAATAATACTATAGTCATGAACTATTAATAGTACTGGGGCTATCAGTCTTTGAACCAATCCGTGCTTGGTTGTTCTTTCTTTTTGATCGTATGCTGCCAATATAATATAGTTCGAAGTATTCATTAGCCAAACTACTATATATATATTATATATATCAAGACTGTCACACCGAAAATGAAAATTCTACTATTCTTCTTTCATCAAAAAATACTATCATCAGGTAGTTGAGCATTACAATTGGTGGTGATTTGTAGTAATATGATGATAGTTATCTAATATGTGTATATTTTTCTAGTACTGCGACGACTTTACGATCGACGGACTTCGCGGGTTTGGCCGATGTATGACATCCATTGACTTGGGGAAGATCGTGCCCGATCTTGAAAGGTCGTTGGGGATTGTACGGTGTCACATGTGGCTGGGCGGCGACATATTTGTCGAGCATCGACCGGGGTACCTCAGCGTGTTTCGCATCTACCAGCAAGACGCCAGGGGAGCACTGAGACCTTGGCTTGTGGATCGATTCGCCAAACACAAGATATCCCAATGTATGGCTTCGCTGGACCGAAATTTCCGCCACGAGCGGGTTTTGTCATTCAACCTTTTGCCAGAATGCGCGTTCGTTCCACCAGCGTCGCGGTCGCATTGTGCGCTGTGCAGAGCCAAATTTAGCTCTCGATTGCATCGAGCGGTGGTGAAAACCCATTGCTACAAGTGCGGCGAAGTGCTCTGCGGGACGTGCAATCCTCTGTGGAAAGTAGGAGAAGTAATAAAAAGTAGCCCCGAACACCAAGCAAAGCCCCATCTAGTACGGCCGACATCCCCATCCAAGCGCATGGTGCGGGTGTGCGTAGCCTGTACCTCGATGCGTCCAACCAGCGTGATGACGCGGCCGCCTGTGCACTCGGCATATTCCACCGACTCGTCTGCCCCTTCAGACATTATTTCTTACGGCAATATGCGACACAGTTGTGTTGGTGCAGCTGCTGCGACAATAGACCACGTTACAGCAACGACCCAGTTGTTTGAAATCACACCAAGTGCGCGCCCTCTATCGAACGGATCAGACTTTCCGTTTTTGTTGGCACGTAGTCCACATCACCTTCCATCACAAAGCAGGGGGGGGGCTTTGCAGGGCGAGACGGCGGGCATGCTACTGCGAGACCTGGACGACCGCGCCACCCCCGGACAACTGCGCCAGTTGCTCCACCACTTGCACTCACTAAACCTCGGGAATCCATCGACCCAAAACCAACACGATAATGATGTCACAAACATGTATGCAACCACTCCCCCCGTTGAACCCCACCCCCGTGGATACTATTACTACCCTGCTATCCCCACACTCGCGCCAACGGCATAGTAGATGTACTAGTATATATATATATATACGGGGTAATAATATATATATATGCGGTGTAACCCCACCCCGTGGATACTATTACTACCCTGCTACCCCTACACTCGCGCCAACGGCGCAGTACATGTACTAGTTAGTATATATGTATATACGGGGTAATAATATATATATATATACGGGGTAATAATATATATATATGCGGTGTAACCCCACCCCGTGGATACTATTACCACCCTGCTACCCCTACACTCGCGCCAACGGTATAGTACCAGTATACTACGTAGTATATATATGTGGTCTAATAATTTATATATATACGGTGTAATAATATATATATATACGGGTGTAATAATATATATATATACGTGTAATAATATATATATATATATATGCGGTGTAATAATATATATATATACGTGTAATAATATATATGCGGTGTAATAATATATATATATACGGTGTAATATATATATATATATATATATATTTGCGGTGATATAATAAATATATGCGTTGTAGTTTTTCAAGAGAGATCAGCAAATGATGGGGGGAAGGTCCGAAGTGCCAAGATATTCTAGAGTTTAGTTGGTCGCGGTAAGTAGTGTCGGACGAATTATACCGGAAATAACCTGAGCTAAAGGAAAAATGGTGTAGTATTTAGTAATTTGATTATGAAATGTTTGTTAAGAATCACTTGACAAAATGTGAAAAGCCTTCCTGTGAGCGGAGATATGCGAATTCTACGATGACTACTCGGAAAAAGTGATACAAATTTGGTCATTTACGTTACACCTTTCTGTAGCGTCAGCATCGACTGCCATTACGTATCTGTTGATGAACTCTGCAAAAAAGTGTGTAAATACAGTATTGCTGTCATCGTGCTTGTAGCTGTGGCGCTGTACAGTATTAATACTATTTGTAGTTATTAATAATATCATAGAGAATCGGCCATGCATTCGCACTTGTCGCATTGGGATTCTTCGAGAAGATTGAGACTATCTATACTTGAACCTAGCCTCAACTCTATCAATTCGTTTGAATCTCGATTTCATCATAGCCACATAACACAATTGATCTATTTCTTCATTCGAGGTCGATGCACCCCCTCGTGCTTTCAAACACGCGATGGTCCACCGTGGCCGTGTTGGACCGATAGTCGACACTACTAGTCGTACTACTAGTACTACTATCCACGACACTGCCGTCTTCGTGCATCATCATCATGACAGTCGTCGAGTGGCGGGCGGGAAATGTCATAGACGACTGCATCCACTGGGGCGGCGAATGCGAGTTGGGCTCGTACATGTAGTGCGTCCCCGTCTGGAGGGGGGCCGCGACACTGGACCCCCGATCGGCGCCATCGAACGTATTCACGAGGAACGGAATCGTAGTTGCGCCGTCATCGTCGATTACAAGGCACGACCCGCGCGGGGGCTGCTGCTGCCAACCTGGCATGTCGATGGATGGACGAGGTGGCGACAGTCGAATAATCGAATGATGACCCAGCTCTTCTTGCTGTGGCTCCGTTGGTCGGGGGGGCTGGTGATGATGATGGTGGATGTAGTTCACCGATGGGTTCCCATGAATATGCCCAACAGCAGCGTTGTCCTCATCCTGCGAAGTGCGCCTATCCAGGCTCGACAACAAGTGACCACCATTCCGGCCCGAGCCATGGACGTTGGTGTTGCTTTGCCGTCGAGAAGAGCCGATCGATTCCGCCGTGATGGCATGGGCGGGGTTGTTGATGGCAGTGGACATGCAAGGTACGCATACTCGGGCGTGATATCCGTCTACGACAAGGCGCCGGCTGCATCGATGGCACACAGCTTGGCTGCACGGGTGGCACGTGTATTTGGTGCGGACACATAGGAAGAATCGACCCGTGCACACGGCGCACTGCGAAGCCCCTCGACCTGACGCGGACGGGCGAAGCGGGGTGGGGGGGTGGCTACGGAAGAACGCGTTTACAAGGCGGGCGTGGTGCAGGTGCGCATCGAGTTTGGCCACCAACGGCGTTTCACTTGTGAGCCATCTAGACAGCCACGGAGGCAACAGCCCGTTCCAGTCGGTCTGGTATAGCTGGCTCACAGTTACACATCCTCGGCGTAGGGTGCTCGGAAAACAGACGGTTCCCCCCAAGTGGATGTAGCCGCGAACAAACCCTAGGGGTTGCTGTAGGTCGGGGCATACACTGGGGAGGTCGATAGACTGCACGCATTCACCGACGCCCCCGACGCCATCCATGCTGAACGCATCTTGGTACTACATAGACATTCCCCCGCCTACTAGTAAGCATATACCTACCTACCTCCATAGGTATGTAGGCAGATAATACAGAAACGTTACCTCTAGCATGCACACATCCCGCCGACGATGAACAGAGCTCGGCTGCAGGCCCCGCCACTGCACTACCAGACTGCTTGTGTTCTGCGGGACCGGTGGTTGTATCCGGTACAACGTTTGACAGTCGACTGTGAGCGCTTTGTGATAAGTGGCGGCGCCGTCTGGCTGGCGCAGGAGCTCGGCCATGTCGTCCAGCGTACCCCGGACGTCGGTCACTCGAAGCAACACCGAGGAGGCCTCCAGCGGCAGAAACGGATCGTTGCCTCGGTACACCAGCACGCCGTTTGATTCGTGATCCAGTGTCCACGTGATGGGGCCGCCGTGAAGGCGTGTCTTTTGTGTGAGATCCACGAGCGCCTGCTGGCTTCGACGGACCAAATCCCATTGCGCCGCAGACGACAGGTCGGGGCACATGAAGAAGTCGGGGGGTAGCCGCTGACGGGATGACTGCGATGCCGTTGACGACATGGTTGTCGACTTGCGGAACGCCATGTCAATCTACTGCACAAACAAGACCAAAGTGGTGTCCGAGATACCCCTGCGAGCGACTTGTGTGTCGCCGGGGTGGAGATGCTCAAAGTATGGTACAGTAAGTGTGGCCGCTGTCAAACAACGAGGTGATGATAGGAGTAAGCTTCGTGGCAGTTGATTCGTCGAGGCCGTGACTGCCAAATGTCTTGCCGTTACAAATACACCAACCTCCCAACCAATTGGCCTTGGTGAGAGCTTTGGTGTGATCTTTATAATCTCGAGTAACGTTCTCAACCCACTACTGTACAGGCAGCTGTTTTCGAGTGTCGATTTTAGATTCACACTTTCGTTTGGAAGTTCTAGAGTTCCATACTGTAGCTTGGTTTGGTCTGACCTTGGACTGTGCCGTAGACTAAAAGTCCCCTTTGATTTCGTTAAACTGTATTCGAGGACACAATACTGTACATACCTGGTATTGTCGATTCGAAATTGGAGTGGGGAGCTCAAAAATCGAATGAGCAGCACCTATTGTAGGGGTCTGTCTGGATCAGGCATGACATAAGTGGATCGAAATACATCAGTTTTCATCCATTTTCTCAATGCAGTTGGTCAATAAAAAAACTGCGAGTCGATTCTAATAATCATTCATTCAACGTGTCGTTAACAGAGAATGTTCAAATGCAGTACTTACTGTACGTACTCCAAGTACAGTAGTACCAAATGAGAAAGATAGCTTCAAAATGATTAGGGTTAAATTAAATAATTCTAATTGGACAAAAAGGTCCGTTTCTTTGAGAATAATTCCCTCATTAAAACAGTCTCACTGTTGTTTTGACCCGAAATACTGTTTCAATGAGGGAATTCATACTGGTACTCAAGTACAGCTTTTCTCCAGTAGCCCAGTAACCTGGGACTCCGTCCTACCCCCGGTGAGTACATACGATGGTAAATCTCCGGGGTTAACTGCATCGCTAGTGGTTAGCTATCGCTAACCGCTGAGATGCACCCCTAGTAAGAGGTGAGGTGGCCTGAGCATACAAAGTTCCTTTGAACGAATCGAAATAATATGTTATGGAGATTAACGCATACTGGTACTAGTACTTGTAGGTTTTATTCATAACCGTTTCTCTATTGGTCGCCTGACTTCACATTTTACAGTATGTATATTAATAGTAACGTTACTATGAATTAATAGTACCTACAGTATTCTCCAAGGGTTCGCAGCATGTAAAGTATTTTTAAATCTGATTGGTCTCTGTATATAAGCCAGTAGTTTTATTAATACTTTCTCGAAATGAATACTATTTTATATTTATATTACGATTTGTATTCACCGTGCCCGATCCAGACAGACCCTTACAATAGTCGGCAGACAATGGATCGACCAATCAAAACCCAGGACACTAATCAAATGGCCAATCAAACTCTCTCTTCGACCATTTCAACATCGAATTAGTATGTGATCTGAATTAGTGTGACATAGGACAAGTCAGTACAAAGAATCGATCGATAGATTTGGCGAATCAGCTCAAAAGTCCAAATTTCGGGTACAAGGGCAATATTGGCATGAATTTTGCTTAACTTTCGATCGGTACGGTATTTACTGTTAGCTGTGACAAAAATTGTTGGTATTTCATTGGGTACAACTACAGTACTACAGTACTCTCGACAGCTGAAACTCCTCAGTCGTCTGTATCGGCGGTGGTCGACGTCGACTCCCTCGATGTTCGTGGTGCCTGCAGTCGTTGTATTTGCTTGCCTGGGGCTAAAGTTGGCATGCGGTGGTCGAGGTGATTTTGTAGTCGGGAAGGTAGCTAGCCTGTGGAACAATCTGGCCTGGGAAGGGCGAGATGGATCCGGTTGAAAACGTCGTCAGTGGTGCTGCTCTGTCGAGTCTTCGCCTTCTTCCAGCGTGACGAAATTCGTCATCATGATGGGTATCTCGTCTTCGTAGGCTGGCATACCACTCGCCGCGTCGGTGGGATCGTATTTAGTACTACTACTGCTGGAACGACGGCGGGGGTCACTGAAGGTCGTGAGCAGGGGGTGCGCGTCACATTCTCGAAACGAGAGCGTGACCACAGCGTGCCGATCGTCCAAATTGGGGGGTGCCACCTGCCATGTGGATCTGACCGTGGAGAGTTCGTCATCCATGGTAACGTAGCCATTTCCCTTGCTACGGGCAGCATCAGGGGAGTCGACGAGCAGTCAGTACACACTTGAAAGGTCACGGTAGTTGCCGCAGAGGGGTTAGCTCGTCGAAACATGGACCCCCTTCCTGGAGGTTTGACCAAGCTACAAAATGAAGTCCGGCGTGTATTCGGTATCGCCATTACTTGATGATCGGGGATGCGATACATGTGATGGCATTGTCGACACACGACTTCGCCGCAATTTCGCCAGTTATACTTTTTGTTGACCAACAACATGGACAGCTTGCCCCGGCATAGTGCAATATAGTTAAAGATACCATGACGAAGATATGTGAAGGTCAGTACAATGGAAAAAAGAGCGTGGTGTGATAGTATGTCGTACTACTGTACTACGTAGTAGTATGTACGGTAGTATCCATCATAACTCCGATTGTGCGAATTGGTGGGTCAGTGAAGATGTTGCTAACGTTACATGTATTAATAACGTTAATGCAGTTGTTTTCTGTTAACGCAAGCACCGGAACACAAACTCCTTCGAGCCCCAGTGTAGTGGCCCTGGCAACACCGGGTTCCTACGAATTCACAGAGATGAACATGCCATGTGCGTCGGTGGACGATCCACGACCTGTCTATGGGTGTACATCAAGCACAACAGCACTCCACATATGTACTCCACAACGACCCTCAAGCGTACCTTGTCAGAACGAATTTCCTTCGTTAAGGTGGGTGGGTGGAGTGCTACACCCTAAACGAAACTGAGCAAATTATGCAATTCACACAGTAAATTAACTCTTATAGGTATTTACAGGCTGTCTGGACCTACCATTTATGCATGCATTCAAGCGCTGGACGCCTCCAAGTCAGAGCTGAGTATGCCAGTGCGTCTCCAGCAGTTTCTCACAGTGGAAATGATGTCATCCATTTCAATGCCAAACGATTGAAGTGTTTGAATTTTGAAAAGTCATCACCTTCCGATATGGTTGGATAATATAAAGTTTCAATTATTATCAAGTTTACCCCGTTTCGTTTAAGGGGGGAAATTGAGATTTATCCCTAAGACTCCAATAAATCTCACATTTATCCGTACATTATCCGAATAAATCTCATTCGATAAATCCCACGAGGTGGAGTTGCTCTGACAATAATCAAGAATTTTGAAGCCCTATTGGGAAAGACGTGTACGTCACTGGGGGGGGTACAACGATTCATTTTGCGGAATTGATTGTCCCTGCTATTTTCGCTAAAGGTAGTCGATTTCGCTGGCCCAGGCCCTAGTAAGCTTCCGTCAGGCCGCATTCGATAAGGATGACGAGCGCGTCGAAATTGTTCGGCAACCCCCCCACCCAAACTACAACACCAAGGCTATCGACAACGGAGTTGAACCTGCCTAGGGTACTCTGACGAAGCACACCTAATACTGAGGCAAATATTATAGAGAATCATAAAGTATCAATGCAGGGAATTATAAAGTGGGGGGGCTTGATCCCTGGTCTTTATCACCGAGAACACTACACATGTCACGAAGCCACGAAACCCGACTTTACGTACTACCCTGTAGAACTAACGTTAGTGCAGTATAAGTCTTTGTCGACCAAGTCTGTGTGCTTGGTCGACAATCTTGCCATCGTTACGCATACCATCGTTTATGCACACATACGCCGTGCATTGAGTTCCTCTCGATTTATTCGCTCAATGCAAGGCGGATCTGCTGTCCGAAGCAACGAGGTAATCTTTGACGATTTCTGTCAGGCAAAGAGTACTAACAAGAAGTCGTTGAACAAAAAAGAACTGTTTGTAGAAACATGCATCGGTGGCAAATTGTCATCACGACTTGTCACTTGTTGGGATTGTGTAGTTCTGGCGATGGAGTCCAACATTCCGAAAAGTGGCAAGCGTTACCCAGGTCATAGGTAGATAGATATACCACCAGAATGCGTCCTACCTATATGGTAGAATAACGGGTCACCTGTCAATAAAGAGATAGCTTGAAGACATGATGTACTCGCAGTATTTGTTCACATACAATAGCTTTAGCCCTTGCCTTTATCTTGAATTAAGTATACCCCAGTATTATTCGTAGATGACCGCTATTGGTCGGACCTTTCATGTTATGGTTAGGTTTGAGGCAAAATTAATCGCCTGCTGGGTGAAACATATTGACAGAAAACGATACTAACGTTACGTAGTACCTGGTACCAAGTAGTTACTATTAATAGTAGTTAGTTGAATTATACCGCTAGCTACGGTAGGTGAAATATAAACGTGAAGTTTGAGGTTGCCACGAAATTAAATGGAGGTAGCCAAAATATATTGGTGGTCAGGTGAAATATACTGCAAGGTAAGCGAAATATCGTGAAAAAAAGCCGCATAGAAGTGTAGTAACTAGTACGCCGTACACCACCACAATCACAACGTTGGACTTACACTCCGATAACGTTAACTTTAGAACGTTAATTCATGGACGACCAGTAAATTTGGTCAGATTACATGGTGACCTTTCACAACATTGACTCGCACTTAAGAGAACCCCAACCATTGCCAATACACCTAGAAACTTCCAACATTTCACAAACCGTCTGGCTGCTATTTCATCGTCATTTCTCAAATTTTAAGTAAAACGAGACGTAGTTTCGACAGATCTCGTCGAATAATTGGTCGAGTAATAGACTTTAAACCAAGTGATATTTTGTATAGGGCCAATGTAGGCCAGTAGATTTTGGCCATGAAGGATACATGATGTTACTCCGGCCGGAGTATTAATAGTACTCAGAGTATTAAACTTGTATTCGTATTACTTTAACCCACCTTGGCAGAAATAAAACGTATAAAGTTGAGCTTTAACGTGGTCAAAGTTTAGGTTGAACCCACAATGTAAAAATGTTTTATAGTAAAACCTGGACCATATAACCCCTACGTACCTGTGGGTAACAACAGGTTGACATACCGATCAAACTGATCAAAGAGTTTAACAGTAAGAACCCTTGTATGCATGGTTGCAGATGTATATTCTTGCCAGACGTTGTAGATTTTTGGAAGAAGTTGTACACGCTAAAAAGGCGCTTGTATTTTCTATTTTTCTCGACCTGAAATAATTGCCCAGTGGTATATCTAGCAGTTTGTACGATCGATAGTGAGTAGTATTATTTTGCAAACGGAGTACTACTCTGTATTTTTATTGTAACCAGCTTCGAATAGGACACCAGAAAGGTAGACACTATTAGGGGAAGTTCCAAGTAGATTTCAGAAATAGCATGAGCCAATCAAAATCGATTTACCTCTTCTTTTTTTTTCACGATTTAGAAAAAGACGTCAAGGACCTCTTTTCTACTTTTGATATACTGAGTTGCGTAAAAAGTCGCACAAAAAGAGGTAAAAAAGTAGGAAACTGTACTTGGAACCAATTTTTCATTTTGCTAAAAATATCAACTTGGAACAGGCCCTTAATAGTATTGTCCTTTTAGCCTAAATACGGACGTGGCAGCTGATTCGAGAATCAATGTGGGTTATATTTTAAGCTTATTCAATGTATGGTATATAAAATTGAAGATGAACATTTTCCTTGGGCCAAAGCGTTGGGCCAAGCCATACTAGTCGATAATTGGTTGAAGTTTCTCGCTCGTGAGTGCACTTTGATTGACAAAGACATTTGTCACAGTCATTCGATTCCACTCGGAAGTCCTAATTGGAACGGATTTGACAAGATAGAGTATCAAGACGACGAGGAAGGAGCAGCACTTGAGGAAGGGGGGCGAGAGTACGAGGGACACTTGCATGGTCAGGGGGTGGGGGCAAAACTAAAAGTGACTTAACGGACTGACTTAACTACGCGGATAAGCCCGATCCCGGCAGACCAAAGTGCCCCTCTTGAACATTTAGAATTTGAAAGGTATTGGATACCTAACTGATATAAGTAGAACCACTTATCGCGGTGATCTAACATCTTATCTAGCCATGTAGAGGTCACTGTGATCTGTCGAAGCCCCTCTCCAATATCATTTCGGTACTGGTAGGCACAAGCTGTTCAATACTAGTACTAACGTTAGTAGTAGTTAAGTCCGCTAGCTGCCAAAGCAGCTAGTACGCGGCCGAGGCCATTAAGTGCCCGCTGAGCGATTTTAACTTTACAGCGTAATAACAATAACAAAGTACTAACGTTAGTAGTATAACTATGTATGCACTGATTGACCCGTTGCCGACTCTTCCTCCCCCGCAGATTCTACTGTGAAGTGATTGTTTCCAGGGTTTGAGCTAACGATTCGTATACCGTTTTATAATCTATGCTAAAGTTGATTAAACAGACGACTTGGTGGCCTTGGGGGCAGTGCACATGACTCACAATAACTATCTTGATTCTGTTGGATTATATCAACAAATGGCTGTGGTCGTGTTACGGAATATGTACCATTTTCCCTTCTTTGTAAAGACAAACTTGACATTATATCATGAATATCATCGTCGTAGTGAAAAAAGTCACCCATTGGCTAGAATGTGTGTAATTATCCACATTCCAATTGCTGGTGTTTGGACATCAATAATATTACGCAGTCACCACTTGGCAATTATCTCCGTCGTTGTCAGGTGGACAGTCGGTGGATGAAGGCGCTGAATCGTCGGACCACCGCCAGCAGCAGCAGCAGTAGCAGTGGCAGCCTTAGCCGCGGCAAGATGTCCATGACGGGACTCAAGCATCCACTGCCGCCCAACTTCTTTGCTTATCCTCAGACGACGCCGCAAGAGGAATCGGCGTGGATCGAAACCGGCCTGCGCGCGCTGACCACCCTTGTGCGCGACACGCAGATGACGGGGGGACCGATAGAATGGACGCTGAACACGGAATCGAACGGGCTGCAGATCTACTGGGGTTCGGACATTGGGAACACTGACCTGACGGTGTTTATGAGTGTGGCCGAGATCGAAGGCTCGCTGGACGAAGCGGCGGCGCTCCACGTCGCCGACACCCCCGAAACCTACCACGCGTACATCTCCCGATACAACAAGGACGTGATTGACTGCGCTGTGCTCAAGACCCTCGCGCCTCCCACCGCAGAGCATCCACACAATTACATTGGCTTGAAGTGGCTCACGCTGGAGACCCCCATGGCAGTTCGCAATCGCGATTTTACCTTTGTGGAGGTGTGGCCTTTATATATACTATCCCTTCGATAAAGTATCGGGTTTTTACTTTTTCTAGAAGGATTGAACCATTGGTTTCCTCTTGTCATATGCCTGTCGATTTATATATTTATATGTATAAATTTCACTGGAACTACTATTCTATAATCAACTTGGATATATATATATATATATTAAAGAAGAATTGTTGGCTATTGTGATGACTGTTCGAGATATATATTTGAACTGGACAAGTGCGTTGGCTGGCTACCGAGCATCTTGGTCCACTTATCAGCCTAGTATTCTATTGCGTGTATGTTTGCTATCTCTACAGTGAGTGGGCACATTTTTACTCATATATATCATCGTATATATATACTGTATATATATATCTACAGGGCTTGTAGTTGTCAATAGTGCTAGGATTAAATTCTATGTTGCCGTCCATATATTCCCCAACATCGTTGAATGCAGATATATACATAATTGACCACCCATATATTTATATATATATAATTCACCACCCATATATATATATATTTATATACATCTCTCCAATCACATGTTTTAGTACCGGGATGAGTATATTCTATTTTTCTATTCCCACCTATATATATATATCATCTCGTGTGTTGTAGTGTCGGGATGAGTTTTCAATCAATGGAGTCCGAGGGTGGGCCCGCGTGATGCACTCGGTGGAGCTGCCGTGGGTCCCCGAACTTCGCCAAGCTATGGGCATCGTCCGAGCAACGTACGAGAACTCTGGCGTCGTGTTCCAGCAAGTTGTTGGCAAACCCGGCTACCTCCGTGTAGCGCAGCTGTGGAATACCAACCTCCGCGGCTTCATCCCGACGTGGATTCAGCGCATCGGCATTAAGCGCCGCGCGCGATCTGTCCTCGCTTATGATGCATACTTCAGGGCTATACGTCTGGCGAACGAAGCTCTTCTCGATGTCCACGAGCTGGTGCCGCCATCCAGTCGGCGCAAGTGCTATCTCTGCCAGCATGTGTTTAATGCACTCTCGATACGGCAAAATTGCCGCCGATGTGGCGAGGTACAAGGATATATATTATGGGTGTGTTTGTGTGTGGACAGTACTTTTATATATATATATATGTATTGCGTGTTTTGCTCCAACTTGACCCTCCCGCGGTGGGTTCACTGAATGATCGCTGGACCTGCGAAATGTCATATCAAACAATAGTTTTTTAGAGTTTTCTTGACGACGGATGACACCATATTTTTATACCATCGTTTGATATCCAAACAGTATATATTATTCACCCTTCACATTACTTTGAGCTAATCATATCTGTCTTTGCTCGAGGTGGTCGGTGATATTCCAACAACGTGGCACATTCGTAGTGAAAATGCAGCACAATATATATATATATTGTGTTTCATTCAGCCAAGATTATTTGGACTTTTGTGCTAATGTGCCAAATCCATCGATCGATTTATTGTACTGAATTTTGTATGTATAAACATTCAGCGGTTTTGAACCCGATACACACTAATTGACGTCACACACGACTTGGCGCTGTGGATGGCTGATGGTTGTTTTCCTGCAATCTGATTGGCTAAATATTTCTGCCAATTCTTCTGTCCCTTTATTGGGTTGTGTGTCGATATCTTCGGCCCGTCGCTCCTGTGTTAACTAAACACAACTATATATTGTCTTTCTTTTACCCAATATTTGGACTTTTGTGCTGATTCTTTGCCAAATCTATCGATCGATTCTTTGTAAGATCGTCCAGTATCACACTAATTTCGATCACACACTAATTCGATCTTGAATTATTCGAAGAGTGGATTTGATTGGCTAGTTGATTCATGTTTTGTGTTTTGATTGGTCAATCGCTTCTCTGCTGATTTGGTGATTGAGCATCCCACTGCAATTTCGAATCGAATGAACAATATATATATATATGCGTAGGTGGTGTGTCGCCATTGCAATAAAAAGTGGGAAATCACCGATACCCGGCATATCACACGGCTTGTTCGGGTGTGCTTCAAGTGCTCGGCGGGGCCGCCCATGACCTTGGACGACTCGGAGGACGAAGGCGGCGCGTCCATGCTGCATCCGAAGTACGTGTCGGACATGCGCTCCGAACCGGCGAGACGAACAGCGCGCAAGAGCCACGTCCACCAGCCTCAGCAGTCTCATCATCCACTTGACGCTCCATCGGCTAGACTCCCCCTAAAGCAGCCCCATCAGCCCTTGTATCTCCCTCAATACCAAGAACAACTACAGCAACATTCCCATCACTTTTCAATGAAGGTGGAGCCCCCGACGTCGCCGCTTCGCCAGATGCAGAAACAATCGGCGTATACTTCGAAATCAACGACCTACAACTGCCACCAGAATGCCCCTCCTCCGACCCAACAAGGACTTCACAACCACTACAACCCGTGGGACGACGTACCATCGAGTCGAGATTTGCCAGTGTTTCTAAACGACCCCCATAACCATCAACATCACCAGCCCATGTATCACCAGTATACGAGTACCCCCCAGTTTAAGAATTGGATGGACCCAGGATTGGTGGCTGGAGGCCCTTATGGGCAACGACCAATCACGGACGACCAACGAAGCGCCGACAACAACTCGACCGTGTCCAAAGCCCAACTCATCGACTTGTACAGACAACTCAAGCACATGAAACTGGAAGGAGTCCCCACGCCCGTGTCGCACGCTGCTTGATGGAAAAGCTCGTGTGTGTGTGTATGTAGTACTAGTAATCAGCTTACTACATACTATTATATTTCAAACCAATAATGAAGAACGCCGCCGCCCTGATTCTCCAACAAACTATATACTGTATTAGAAAGATGAAGAGCATCCCTACTAACATTAGTTATATTACCATGTAGGAAATGGAGTAGTGGTTGTAGTTGTACTAGACATTTGCTATTTCAGGTACACTATGCACCCGCTCGGATGGGAAGTTTTCAGAGTAAGTAGTATTAATATACGTAAAACTTACTACGTACTATACGAATAGTAGCATTCAACACTGGTGCTGTGACAGTGGAATATGCTGTCGCTCCATGAAGGTGGACAAATTTTCTTCCCATGAACTAACTACTTCGAAGTATTACTGTACAGGAATTACGATTAATAGGTAGTAGTAGTAGTAGTAGTACTAGCGTATTTCTTACTATTAATATTACTACTATTAGCATTAATAGCAACACATTTAGTGACGAGTAGTCATAAATGTGGCAACTCTTCATGTATACGTAAGGGCCGAGTTCCGTGCCACATTTATACGTATAGAGGGTCTCAGTTGGTGATCTTCCTGACGTCCAATTTGCTATTACAATAGTGTTTTGTAATCACGAGGAAAAATGCAGATTGTGTGACTTGAAATTGTATCGAATTTCGCATTAGTTTGGAAGTAAAATGGCCTTGAATATTCAAAATCTCGATAACTTAGGCTGAAAACAAATCCGTGCCATTTCGGATGCAAAAATCCTGCCTCGAGTATCAGAATTTCAAAGACGCGTTCTATTGGCTATAATAGGTCAAATATCGACCGAATTGACCTATCAAAGCCGTGGCACGGAACTGTGTTGGCACGGAACTGTGCCTATACGTATACCAACAGCGGCGGCCGTCCCAAACTACTGTACTAGAACACAAGAGTCCAAAGCGGCCGCAATACAGCTAACAGCCACTCTCCACACGTTTCCACCAACCATACGTTACACCATTTTTCGTTTAAGTTCAGGTTATTCCTGGTATATTTCGTCCAACGCGCAACGGATTATGTGCGTTATGTTCGCCAAGCATTCGATATATTTCGTCCATACCCTACTTCGTTGCATTATACTTCGAAGTATTTCGACTAATGTCCGGTATATGTCACCCCAGGCGTTGTTCAATATATTTCAAATGATGTTCCATCTACAGTATATCGATTTTTGAAGCAAATCAAGTAAATCACAGGTGGTGAATACTTGTCTAAATATAGATAAGGTTATTGTGCTTTCGAGTTAAATTTGGTATTTTCGGTAGATTCGACGAACGACGTGAAATCCACCTGAATTCGTCGAGCGTCATTTTAAATATACTCACTGTGACTCCTGTCCGATACATACAACGTTGAGCTCTTTGTGAAATGGAGAAGTTTGGCAATGCACCGGATACGCCTGTAATTTGATTGGTCGAAAGGTTTTTTTCGAAAATTTCATTGGCTGCTTCGTTCCGTCGATTACTGCGTCGATTTATCAAAATAGATGGAAGGAACAACATTTGAAATATATTCAACACTTCGTATGTCAGATATACCGCCTGGGGGTGACATATACCGCGCATTAGTCGAAATATAATCCTACTAAGTAGGGTCTGGACGAAATACATTGAATACTTGGCGAACATACATACTGTAACGCACATAATCAGTTGTGCGCTGGACGAAATATACCAGAATTATCCTGAACTTAAACGAAAAATGGTGTAGTTATTAGTACGTCCATACCACTCAATTATCCAACCATTACTACATTTACTATTAATAGTTAGTATATTTCTCAACCAACAAAATTCCTTGTTCTTTCGACCGTTCATGCTTTGGAATGGTGGCTGCCTGCGCTATGGTACGACTGCCGACCCTCCAAATCAAACGGAGACGTGAACCCTCTTGGGGCCAGAAATCGGATGGTGCCGTCCTTATCCAACCCCACGCTGCCATCTCGGTCCAGGCCTAGTTCTGTAAGAGATGCCACTACAACAACAACAATTACATTATATATATATATATATATATATATTTGTACCCAAATGATCGCTGCCACTCATGGAATCAAACAGCGAATCGTCCACGAGCACATCACTTTTGGCGCCTCGAAACCCCGTAGCTTGCGCCGACGAGCACGCGTAGCACACGCGGGTCTTTCGGCCTTCGGGGGTCGTCATCTTCCAGTATTTGTTGCAGTTCATGCACACTCCCTACACATATAATAATGTATAAATAATGAAATTCACCCATGGTCACGTATAGTCCCGAAACATGGCGAATTCTATATATATATAGTCGTCATAGATCCTAGTTCCAGTAGGAAATAAATGAAGTCACGAACACCATCGAAATAGAGCATAATTTCAGTGATTAATATAAATGAACGGGACATCATACAGAACAAACATCCAATCAAGATGACTTGATCAATATAATAGCAGCCGTACGTTCAAAACTAAAGGATATATATATATACAGCACACAAGAAAATCCAATATTCACATAACTCCAGTATTGTTAAGAGTTATAGTACTGTATATACTTCAATCATTATACGAACGAACGCCCCTCCCCCGTATCATCCAATCATCACACATGTCAATTGTCGTACCTGCAGACATTTGGAACATGTGAGTTGTGGGCCCACTGTACACAGCATACACTTGCGCCGTCGGGTAGATTTGAGCGGCGCCCGGTAGAACGACACGGCGGCTTGCGCGAAGTGCCGATGCAGCCTCGCGAGTGTCTTCATGCGGGCTTTCGACGACAGTTTGACGAGGAATTGGGGCAAGTGGCCCTTGAAGTCCATGCATTGTACGTGGATGATCTGCATTTCGCCGGGAATGGTAGTCTCGGTAAAGAGGTACCCGCCATAGTGGAGCCAGCCACGGACGAGATCGTGAGAGTCCTGGAGGTTGGGGCAGCACGGCAAGTCAATCGATTGCATGCACCGCGCCCAGCCTTTGACGCCGTGGTGCAGTGTCACATCTTGTTGTGCCTGCAAACGATAAATCGATGACGTTATACTTCAAGTGTCGTGATGTATATATATATATATATATCGGGACATGATAGGTGTGTGTGTTGACGAAATGGAGGCTAATGATAGATATATATATATCACACGAGCAAATAACCAGGTTTTGGAAGGAACCTTGTCGCACATTTTCAGAATCAATATGGTGAAGACCTAGCTTCAAGTGTCGATGAAAGGCATCACCATGAACCAAACTGAACTATTTTTTTCACTTGATATATATATATACACTTAATGCAGTAGCCACCATCAGGCTTTCGAAATAATATATTTATTGAGACAATCGAAAATGACACGATCAGCCATTAGATTTCACGATATTCGACGAGGCAGATGAGAAATAATTGTTTGCTAATGCAATATATATATATATATCGATAATTGATAGTGGCGTACCATCCATCAATCAATCGATGGATCGATTGATATGCAATGTCTAAATTATAAAATACCTCGACATAGCACACATCTCGACTCTTGACCAGCGACGTGGGTGATTCAAAGCACTGCCATTTCACCGCTGCATACTCTCGCGGCTTGGCAGCGGACGGCGTTCGAAGGGTGTATAGCGTCGCGCTGTCGCTGACATCGGGCGCGAACGCTGCGCAGTACGCCGTATAGTCGGCTGGGTTGGTACTTTGCATGAGAGAGGCCGCGTCCTCCAACGTCCCTTCCACGTTGGTCACGTGAAGCGTGAGCACGGCCCCGACCGGTGCATGGGTGCCAGACCCAGAGTAGTTCTGGATGCCGTCCTTGTCCGATTCAAGTGTCCACGTGATGGGGCCGCCTTGGAACCGAGCGAGCTCGACCATCGTTTTCAGACCGTTCACAGCGTGGTCTGCCAGCATCGAAGCAGAGTCCACGTCCAGCTCGGGACATGTAAAGAACTTGCGCGGTAGGGGCAGCTTGGCAGGCATCTAAGTACTAGTAGCAGTGTTGGGTTGTGCGTTGGATGCGCACGGGCTGACAGATTGGACAGTGTGTGACTACCAAAACTGGGCATGAGGTCAACATGTCGCACGCAGGTTGTGTGGTGGTGGTGACACGTTTAAACGTAAACCCAGAAAGCAACAACACGTTTTTTGAATCCACAGACTTCAGTACTACTAGTATTACTGTAGTACTACGTAGTATACTTATTGTGGGCTTATTGTGGGGTGTTGGAGGCTGGCTGTACGTAGCAGCATTTGCCTTGGCATTGCTTACTACATACAGTCCAGCTGCGCTTTCAACACCACCAACAACACGTTTGAGAAACTTCACACAGTGGACAAGTATCCGGCAGCGATAGACGAGAACTTGACGTATTAGGGCCAGTGGAACCGACAGTAATGGCGTATGTGCGTTCTTTCATGCCGAAATGGAACTTGACCTACATCCATCCCATATTCAACCACTGTAAGGCTTACAGTTAGATCGGGATTGCAAAGAGCCGGCTTGTGGTGTTGTGGCTGCTGCCCTCAAACGCTGACGTACGAGTTTGCCGTTTACTGTACTGTACCTGAGACTAAAGGTGGCAAAATACAAGGTAGGGGTGATTTAACGACAACATGTTTATACACTTGGTGGCTCCATATGCGTAGCTCACGGTGCTTTTGGGGGTACATGTGAGTTTGTTTGTCATATACTACTAGCAAAGTCGATTTGCCAGTCAATGAAATTGCACCTTTCTGCCATACACATGTACATGTACTGTATGTAACGTTGGTACTGTAATGAATTTCACGAAAACGTTTAAACGCGTTTTATAGTTTCGAGTCATGGATTGATCTGCAAGTCCTGCATAACGTAAAATGCCAATACAGTATGACATACTAGTACGTAGTATAAAACTAAGCCAATCGCTGAGCCCAAATTGGAAAAAGCACCAATCACAGAATAAACCTAGGAATATATTTACTTGCAGCCGTACAACACCAAAGTTTAAAAATATAAATCAACAATTGACAGGCATACCACTTTAAAGAGGTAAAGCATATATGATGAGCTCAATTGTGCGAATTACGTTGCGTGCTGATAATTGGTGGAATACCATGAAAATTGTATACAATTTGGACTTTTCTGTAATTACAGCTAATACTGGTACGTTATTATAAAATATATATTTAATGAGCAAATTATACTATAATGTTCATATTTTTATATTTTTTCAAGGCCATTCTAAAATAACACCTAAATATTGTCAACAATTATATTACCAGTAATATACTACCGGTAGGACGTTAACGTTAATAAAAATATTGTTCACGAAATGAAGCAAAAATAACGTTATTCAACGTTTTAGCAGGCTTCGTACAGCACCACAGGCACGTAATTCTCGTCCCAAGGTTTAGGCGAGCCAAGCACTGCAGTGCATCGCCTGTCAATGTTATCCATCCCATGGAGCCTCGTCAACAGCTGATCCAACGGGCTTTGCAGCAGCTGAATCCCCAGGCTGTGTCCGCTTTCGCTTGTCGAACGATCGGCTACGCTGCTATCCTGCACACTGCTGGTGGTGCCACTGCTGTTTCGCATAAGAAACGCTGGGTTCGTAGTAATACTTCCGAGTCTGCCGCCGTTGTGGAAGCTGGGGTTGGTTGGCTCCAACGAGCAACCATGGCACACGTGTACTTGACAGCGTCGATCCCGACCCAACCGCCACGGTTGCTGGCACCGATGGCACACAACGTGGCCACATTTGAGGCAGTGGAATTTCTTGGAGAGCCGGCCAAACCGACGACAACAAGTCGAGCAAATATGCGATTGACTGAGTGGGTCGAGTTGATGGGGCAGTAAAAAGTGTGTCCTGCCGAGTCGGTGGCGGTGCAATTGGCCATCGAGGGAACCTAGCGTGCGCACGCGTTTCAGAATCAACCTGTCACAGACCCATTCGGGGAGGCGGCCCCCAAAGTCGGCTTGAAACAACAGGGACGCATGGAGGTACCCTGGTTGGGTAGCTGACTCTTGAAATATATGGGCGAACTGAGCCATGTGCATGCGCACAAGGCCTTGGCTGGGCTCGAGGTTGGGGCAAGCCTCCACGTCGACCGACGTTGCCGCTCGCGCCCACCCATGCACGCCGTTGATTTCAAAGTCGTCTTGGAACTCGACCATACAAACGTCTCGCTTCCGAACCATGGGGACGGCTGGCGCCAGTGCCTGCCACTGAACTCCGACGTAGTTGCGGGGGTGGTTGGGAGTCGGTAACGCCAGGTGATACAGCGCCGCCGAGTCTACAACGTCGTCCGTGTCCATACTCGTCAAGCTCTCGTGCGCTCGAAAGAGGTCAGCCACTTCACTTAGCGTGCTGTGCACTTGTGTTGTAGCCATAAACATCGAGTGGAAGTGCCCTACGCCGTGGCCTGCATAAATAGTCACGCCTTTTACTCGGGAATGCACAGTCCACACGACTCGCCCCCCGTCGAGTTGAGAGATTGCGACGGCGTCTTCCAAAGCAGTTAAGCCCCGCTGCACCAATGCTCGCTCCTTTACGGGGTGGAGTGGAGGGCACTTGAACTTCTTATCGGGCGTTGTTGGGGCAATTGTCATCGGTAGGTACTGTATAAATTGCAAAATGAAGTTGTTGTCGATGAGTTGAACTTCGAGTTCACATGTGGTCACGTACATTTTGTACATCAAATATGCAAGTTTAAACACATTGATTGTATATATTGTAGACATTTAAATAAATTTTGCATCTAAAGTAGTTTTATGACTATGCGTAAACAACGATTTGAACCAATTAAGTCGGGGCACAGAACGAATATCAGGCATTTTGAATGACCACAGGTAAGCAAATACTACGGTATTATGGTGTAGCCAGAAGAATTCTTGGATATCTACTGACACGAAAGGCATGCTCTCTTCGAACTGGAGAGTTCGTGGTCTCGTGGTTACAGCGAAACTCGCCCCACTGATTTGCAGCGGGAGGAAGCAAAGCCACGATATGTCTTATCTTCCTACTACTAATACCGTACATGGTAACGTTGTTCAAACCAACCACAAAACCAATATAGTTGTCAATGAAATTCAATCCAATTATTTCTGGTTCTAACATTGTACCACGTCGCAGAGTATTACAGTACTAATTTACAAATACGTACAGTATGTCTATATTTTGCGCTCGTCAATGATGCGGTTCAGTACAGAAATTGAGGGGACGTTGCAACTGTAACAATCTTCCTATTGTAGCAACGTCGGTTGCGAAGTAGAGCGTGTATGAGATTTCTATGCTGAATCTAAATATACAGTAAGCCCAATGAGAATCGATGGTTTCCCTAATATTACACCATTTTGCAGTTAAGTTGGACGAATGCCCGATATATTTGGCGGTGTGCCCGATATAATTAATTGGCCATGTGCCCAAGCAATTAGCCATCTGCCCGATGAATTGTGTCGTATGACCGATGAAAATGGAATAACTCAAATACTATAATTATATTTCATGCAAATCAGTTTTGTTGGGAAACAACATCATGGTTGAAGTTCGGAGGAAAACACTCCAAGGCAAGAATTCGAAACTTTTACTTCAATAAAGTACCAGGTATAGTTTAAGTTCATGATGCGCGCATTGCTTTCCTCCAACACTTGAATGCTAATAATTCAAATCACCAAGGAACGCACAGCATGGACGTAGCTCACCCCCACGAACTCCCGTAATGATGTCAATTGAAGTATTCCCCGTATACTCCAACGTTTCGTCCATACTTCCAACTCCGTCCAAAACTTGAATCTGTCGCGCACAGAGCTCATTTTTCGATTTACCTCACAGTCAAGATACGCACCCTCGATGGACGCGCGGAGGCCATGGGCAACATGGGTGTTGGTATGTGATGTCACATCAGCGATGCTGCATGTGTCGTTTAACGACCATTTGTATATTGAATTGACTTTTGATTGCCATATTCATCGGTCACATGGCCATTATATCGGGCACACGTCCGCGGTGTGCCAAATTAAACGGGCACCAAATACATCGGGTATTCGTCCAACTTAATTGCAAAAAGGTGTAGTACTTCGAAGTGGTAATGGTAGACTGGACGCTCGGGATGAGTTCGCGAACGAAGAAAAACTCCAAAGTCCTAGAGGCATCGACACGGACGATTAAAACCAGCGGATTGTCCTATATATTATATACAGCGATATGGCGACTGGCTGTACACTTTTCAACTTGAATGGCCGTTATTCTGCATACGCTCGCACAGCTTTGTCAAGTTCGAACAGAATTGTATTTCAGTTGGAGTTTGATACAAGAAGTGGCTGCTACACAGAAGTTACCAAGTTACCACCCTCGAAGCTGTTCAATCAATTTACGTTAAACGAAAGCAGTTTGGACGACAAGGTGCGTAATTCCGTTACAGTACCGGTAATGTGGATTCGCCGATGTTGACATTTGCTACCGCAGAACAGTAACACAACCCCCCCAGAAACCAATCCCTAGGAATTCCTTGGTGATCTCAAGTCATCGAGCATTGGGGTAGTTGGTGGGTATATTTACAATCATTGAGTACAGCGAGTAACCCCAGTAACTCGATGTCGACAGATTGCATTTTGCCATCACACGTCGATGACAGCCGCAAATGAGCGCGAATGGCGAGTTGCTGCGAATAAAAATCCATGTCGGGTGCTTTGAACGGCTATCACACACACATTCAAAGCCCAGTGAGGTAAAGTACCCTTGTTTTGGGTAACTTGTCTTGCCTACCTACGGTAGTTAACTACGGCTGTTAACTTATGTCGAACAATCAAATCTATCCATGTCGACCGACGCCACAAAATCGTAGCAATAACTTAACGTTACGAACTATTTAGGGGGCAACGCTTACGACATGCAACTCCTTCAAAGCGAAAATGCCCGCTCGTTATGTCGGACATTGTTCCGAGTCCCCATGAAGCCTAAACGATACGATACGCCAATTATGTGTCGCAGACAGTACGTGGCAGCGCGACGGGTCGAACAGCGGCTGGTACGACAACCAACCAAGATTAACGTTAGACGATTAATCAAAGCCATCGACAACAGCTAACGTTACGTATGTTTCTCGCGCACACGTTACTCCCTCCGTGTCATATAAGTGCGCGACCTAGAGGAGGGTTGACATGACTTCTCATTATATTCTTAAGACATTTTTGACAATCGAAATCGCTCTCTTGGGTTCAAAATTAGTCGCTCTGATTGGACCATTCGAAAGCCACTGTCAAAACCCCCGATTTGGTCCAACTTCGAGCGGGAAATTCAGCGAAATGAAGTCGCTGTGATGATTTCAATACATCAATAAAATACTTTATATAAAACAAACACTCAGAATGACAG
>NW_009798310.1:64770-65706 GCF_000520075.1 Aphanomyces astaci | reverse complement strand
TATTTCACGCGAAAATAGAAATTCTGCGAGTCGAAATTTCTAAAAAGTCCGGATAGTGTCAAAATAGCAACCGTAAAAACGAAGTTTGACTTTAACCTATTGCTTGGCCAGTATGATTGGACAGTTGTATCGTTACACCTTTATAAATGCATGATCGTTATAGGATCTTGGAGTGTTTTGTATTTTTATACGAGGAGGTATACTTTATTTTTCTGAGTCGCGCACTTATAGAGACACGGAGGGAGTACACCTACCAGTACAGCGGCAACGAAAGGTTTGAATATATACTACCGGTAGTATCGGTATACCGGTACTTCGAAGTACTATGTACTAGTAGTAGTTAGTATAAATCAATTTATTATTACCAACTATAAATACATATTACATGTATAACGTGAACCTGTTAAATATACACCTGACTACAGCCTAACCACAAAATTGTATGCAAAGATTAATACTACTTCGAAGTATACTTACTTACAGTTAGTGTTGATACGACCAAGCTTAAAATATGTCCCTTAACGTGGGGCACCAGTCATCAGCATCGCTCTTTGCTTACTTTGTTCGTCGATTTCTCGTTGACTACGAGGTGATACAAATATCAAAATAACCGCAAGATTCACCTCATGAATTGAGGTTCAAAGGATATTAATTTCAATAGTAAACACGTGCAGTAAGGATTTTCAAAAGTATTAGTAGCGTTTTTTGTAGGGCACACCAGTCATCGGCACACATTTTAGACTTGTGTAATGTATTGAATCTTCCACACTCTAGGTCGCGGGATGCTGTCATCATATTAGCTATCAAAGGAATATGTATTTAGAATGGGTATTATTGTGCTTTTCATGCAGTTTGCGCGTTGTTTAACTGCGTTAAACAACCAGACGTTTAAAATAATATAAGCCCGATTGAAGATAAAACAACCCTAAACATAAG
>NW_009798310.1:53837-61557 GCF_000520075.1 Aphanomyces astaci | reverse complement strand
TAAAACCACCTTCAACCAACCAATCATCGCATTAGATGAAGTAACTTTAAACAACGCACCCAACCGTTATTCAAGTTACTTTAGACATTATTTAAGCCTGAGAAATTTTTAAACAATGAATTTAACCCTGGAATTGCCAAAAAAGGTGCAAAGCACAATAACTGCTACAGTAACTATTTCTATATGATCAACACAAAATTGACTAGTCCAACCTCTAATTTATAAGGGGCACTAATTCTTAAAGAACTACATTTTGACCAATAACAGGAATTCGGGCATTTCTATTGGCTTACAACAGTGCCAATGACTGGTGTCTTTGCCGAAGTTAACTCTAAATATCCCCCTACTTTTGAGGTGTTTTGTTTGGAAAATGGGACATTAGGACATGATAAAGTTTGTGAAAATCCATGTTTTGTTTCCACTTGAATGATCAGTTTTCAGGAGTCAAAACCCATCCACCTGCTTCCATTTCCCACCAGCGACTCCAAAATACTGTATGTCTCTTAACTTGGACTCTACGTTACACACATATAATAACAGGTCGTGCAGTACTAAAATGGCCCAGAGGAATAGGGTGAAGCTGCTTTGGTGCATTCGTTTGAGACCATCGCTTGCGGACGCGACCGACAGGGTGCAAACATATTTCGTTGTGTTGTCGTCGTCTGTGCCTTGTTACAGTACTTCTTTATGTCAATTTCGTTCAGTAGTACATATAGTACTACTAGTACGTTTCAGTGACCCGTTATAGGTCGAATAAACGTATTTAACCTGCTGACGTTATCGCACGTACTGGTATCAATTTACCACACGACTGTGGTATATGGCTTTGGTTGGCATCAACCTTTATTCTTTTCGAGAAATATTATTCCTTGGTTCGTCTAACTGTAGACACTTCGCTTAGAATAATAACCCTTCCCAATGGTCTCAGAATCATAAATGATGTACTAGTACACTTTAAACGTAAGGACCCAATACTTATTTCAAGGCACTTGACCACATGCCAAGTGCCATGGCAACACTATGGACAGTCCATGCATGGCCAATCAGCGCCGCCAATCAGAATGGTCACGAATAATTCCCTGAGAGCAACAGTTTCACGCTTGCTTACGCAATCATTTCCCATCAAAAGAACCAGTAGCCCTGTAACCTCGGAACCCCCAGATCCCTTGTGATGCTATACCCGGCATTATGTGCATCACCAGTGGTTAGCTATAGCTAACCACTATAGCTAACCACTGGTGATGCACATAATGTGGTTAACTGCATTTCAGTGGTTAGCTATAGCTATAGCTAACCACTGAAATGCAGTTAACCCCTAGCTAAAATGTGTGGTTTTGGTTTATACTGCATTGGACTATGCCATAATAAGAACAAGTGCAAGGGATGCGTGAGCAACCGTGGAAATGTTGCTCTCAGGACTCGTCACCCAACGCAACTAATGTAGGTAAGGTAGTATAAGCAAAACGGATAAGCAGCTTCAATCTGTCATTTTGTATTCTATGTTTTCATGACATATGATCGATAGTAAATTTAGTCTTTACGGGTATACTAAATCACTATATGTCACGCGTGAACCAGAACTGGAGCAGTGCGCCAAACACCCTTGACATCGATCAGGCACATTCGTGCAACGCAGCCGCTTGGCGAGGGCATTCGAGGTCTTCCACCCGCCCCTTCCTATATTATATCACACACATCAAGACGACCCAAGATACATGGTAACGAAACGATTGCCACTGCCTGTGCCCAAAGGCTTCTTTGTGTGCCCACCGCTCAACCCCATCGCCGTCAATGTGCTGAAGCAACGAGCGCAAGTTGGGTTCTCAGACCTGCTCGCGGACTGCCAACTGGAGGCAGAGACGATTCGGTGGAAACTCGACTCGGACATTGATGGGTTGGTCTTGTACAGTGGAAGCCACAGTCACAGCGTAGGAGCCACCAGCTCGAACGCGGCGTCGATTTTGGCCGTCACCACGATCCAAGCGACGATCGACGAGCTTCCGTCCATGCTTCGCTTCGACAGCCACGACCTCTTTGCAGACTTTTGCGCGTCCTATTACACGGACGTTGTCGACTGTGCGTCGTTGTATACGCTTTCGGCAACAGAATCGCCAGAGTATGTCGGCATCAAGTGGGAAGCGCTGCAGAGTCCCGTGCAGGGATTTATGAAATCTCGAGATTGTTCCGTCGTCGAGGTGGCATTCTTCTCCACCATCCATTTTATGCTTATGTTGTTGTGATTTGTAGTGCTCCAAGTCGTTTACCCAACGTGATGGCGTGCGCGGCTACGCCCGAAGCGTCGAGTCCGTAGATATAGCGTGCGTCCCCGACCTAAACGCGACCTTTGGCCTCGTTCGCATGCAAATTGGTCGGTGTGGCTTTGTATTGAAAGAAACCCGCCGACTGGGGGTACTACAGGCCATGTTCCTCCTCCAAGCGGACCTCAAGGGATCGATCCCGCAGTGGATGATTCGACTGGTGCTTCGAGGGCGTGCCAAGGCCTTGGCCGGACTAGACGCGTACTTCCGCCAAAGACGCCTCGCGGCGGTGGCTATGTTGAGTCCATGTGACGTGGTGCCACTGACTAAGCGACAGCGTTGCGCGGTATGCCAGGATAAACTGCAGGACCGGATCTCAGCCCGGTTCAATTGCTCCGTGTGCGGCGAGGTACATTCAACAAACATCGAATCGTTGATCCGTGTGTGTTTGAGTAC
The DNA here is from genome assembly GCF_000520075.1 of Aphanomyces astaci. Taxonomy (NCBI): domain Eukaryota; phylum Oomycota; class Saprolegniomycetes; order Saprolegniales; family Verrucalvaceae; genus Aphanomyces; species Aphanomyces astaci. Next base: position 58,843 of record NW_009798310.1, on the reverse strand, counting down.
TATACTGACATTGAGTACTAGTAGTACCTAATCGGACCGCGTTATTGAGTACGCTCTCTCTTATCGAGTAGTAGCATTGTCCTTTTCCCCAAAATTTGGTTGACTTTTGTGCTGATTGGCCAAATCTATCATATATCGTTGACTTTTGTATGTAAAGATCGTCCCGTACCACTCTAGTTTCAGTGACACACTAATTCAGTGTTGAATGAACGGATTTGGTTGGCTACTTGATTTGTGATCTCGGTTTTGATTGGTCGATCAATTGTCGGACCCCACTCCAATGTCAAATCGACTTGACAATACCAGTGGTACCTAATCTGACTGCATCGTGAGGTTTGGCTACTTTTGTCGCTACTACATTGAGTACTTTTGTACCGACTCGGGTTGAACTAGGTGGTGTGCTCGACGTGCCAAAACGTGTGGTACCTCAAAGATCAGCACCGAAAAGCGAGTGTGTGCACTCAGTGTTCAGTGGAACCGAAAGGCCCAGCCCGCTTCCACCGAGTGTCTATCACATCCAAGTCGGGCACGAGTTTATCCCACACTTCGGTGCTGGACGACGAAGCAGGGTACCTCTGCACCGGCGTGGACCTTCAGTTTGCGGACGCATATGCTGCATTGGACACAATCGTGATGGAGAGTGTTCGAGGTCACAACAGCAATCGCCGCCAATCCGTTCCGGTGGGTCTCCCTACGTGCAACAAGCCGACGATCCGGCCGACGTCGTCGTCGGCCCCCCCTCTCGTGCACTTGTATACCCCCCCACCCCAGCGTGGAAATGTCACATCGAACGACTCCAAGGTCGACTTGCTGCTCCAACAACTCAAGGAACTCGACTTTGACGATGCCGTGCTAGCGCAGTTTCAAGCGTCGCGAGTAGGGAGTAGTGACGTGTGATGTTCTGTACTGTAGTACCGTAGCCAACACTTCCATGTGTTTGTTCAGTAGAGAGTGTGTATGTGTGGTAGATTTGAAACGTCAGATTTAGTTTGCAGTAGTTGATGTGTTGGGACCAAAGGACGGACAATCAACGAATCCTGGGTGGCATACCGGTATACTAGTAGTAGTACTAAGTACTTTGGAAAAGGGCGGCAAATGCTTTCCAAGACGCTGGCCTAACAGGCATATCAGTCGACTCTTAGGCATCTGATTATAAGGGCATCCCCACCGGTGCGACTGTATAATCAGACTGTAAAATACCGTTTTACAGTTCCTGTATTTTGATTTTTGTCAACCCCAGCGGTAAAACTGTAAAACATCCGAATAATGTTTTTATCCGGAAATGAAAGCCAGGTACGCACGTTTGTGAAGGCATGATGGTGTGGGTGGACGACGTTGATGACATGGATCAAGCTTGGGAGATTCTTGGCTTTTATCAGTATTCTGCGCGCCCTAAAGGCTCTACTGCCAACCGCCAGCCAAACCTACCACGAGATAGCGAGACTGCGCAGACTCGGATTTACCTACTACTTTGGTCCCAATCCAATCTACGGCGAAGCCAAGTTTCGCCGTCGTTTTCGAATGGCCAGACCGCTGTTTGAACGAATCATGGACGATGTGGTGATGCGTGATGAGTACTACCCTTGGACACATCTTGAGAGATGTTGATCCATGACCGGACAAGCTGGTAGTCTTCGTCGGTCGTGAAGTTGGGGCCTTGGCTGATTCCATTTCTGAACCAACTGATTATTGACTCCATAACGCACATGATTGGACAAAATTATCTATTGATAGCATGTTATTGGCTAATTCGTCAAAACTGTATTTTACAGTCGCGACTGTAAATCTGGCCGATTTGGCGTCTCGCGGTAAAATTTTACAGTTTCCTGTATTTTACAGTCGCCCGGTGGGGTTGTCAAAACTGTAAATAATCCGGATAGAACTGTATAATACAGTCGCACCGGTGGGGTTGCTCTAATTCTCCAATACAGTAGTCCCCCGGAATAAGGAACCCACCATAAATCTATATCCTCTCAGAAAACATAATATTGCGTGCAAATCAGTCATAAACTCTGAGAGGTACATTCAACTTTTAAATTATGCAAATAATATAACACTTGTTGGCGACACTCACACTTGGAACTCAGCATGCCGTCACCGTTGTCGCGGCTACGATTGACAATCGAGCAGAAGCGTACACTGTTAAAGCAGCATGCGTCACGCGCTGCCATGAAAAGAGTTGAGTTGCGTCGATGGGCTCGTTTAGCATTTGGCCTTTCACGTGACCCTCTAAATTCGGCAATCGACAATGTCACGGTGGCAACCTCCTGAAGACAAAACACAAACACGTTTCATTCTTTTTAAAGGTTATGCATACTATCAATCAACTCATAAACCTCCTTGTCAATAATACCAGTATGGCGCCAACAATTTACAATAGTGACTTGCGTCACACATTGCCAAGCCTCCTTGGCCCACTCCAACGCTTCCAACAGACTAACTTCGAGCAGTGCTCACGAGTGACGCGAAATTCTTTTATTCAGTTTCGTCAGCCGTTTCAACCAGCTTGTCAAATATTCAACAAGATGCAATGCTCGCCACACACCAATCCTATGACGGATGGACATCGTCATGGTCATCTGTAAGCTAGGATATCAACCCCCTCCTGAATTCGAAAATGATGTCGATTTTTCAATCCGAGTACATTGACCAATCAGAAGCAAGGAACCCTACCGAAAATACCTTTTTAGTTTTATACCTGAGCAGTAGTGATACCTCTTAAAACGTATCGGAATCAAAGGTTCCCTATTCTGGGGGACTACTGTATATAAAACCAAAATCCAAGCGTGCGTAGTAAGTACTGCAGTAAGTACATACTAGCCAGTATGGTGCTCGTCACCTGGAAACTTTCACAAAACCGTCTGCAGCTATTCATACTATTAATAACGTTAGTACAATGTTTATAGTTAAGTTAGTACTTCGAAGTAGTAGTTCACTGCTACAAGTAGTGAACTACTAACCGCTGTATAACGTAGAAGGTCAGTTTATGCCTTTTTCTGAGAATCGTCGAATTTCTTTCGAAATCAATTTGATCCTGACAGTAAAACATAGGTGACAAACGAATTCTTCGAATTACTTTGAACCAAATTTTCGAAATATTAATTGGACAATATTGGGGTATGATCGAGATCCACACTCACAGTTAGTTTAAGATTTTTTTATGTGAACACCATTTCATTCTGTGTAGCCAATTATAATACAACCGCCATAATTTTTAGCCAATCATACTGCTTTGCTCGATTTGGTGGTGATTATTTCAATCACTCAACAGTGGCAAATTTGGGTGAAAAATACTATAGAAATCAACACAAATTTCAATATACAAAACTACAGTAATCAGCACGTGGACTTCCCGAGAGTACTACTGTACCTCCGTACGAAAATGATTGACTTGCCCTTTTCGAGCGTTGGACAAGTGTACCTCGGCCAAAAAGGTTATTGCATAGGTATACTTCCAAATAGAGAATTTCAGATTTTACTCACAGTTGTCAATGCAGAGCCAGGAATGATGAACATTTTCACTGTATTTCCTCATTATTTTTATGAGGTTATACACTGTTTCCTCATTATTTTTATGAGGTTATACACTGGAGTATCTGAATATCGCCATTTTTCCAAGAAAAGTTGGCAAAATCAAAATATTCCATTTTTCGGGATTTTGTACGTCTGGATGCCACCAAATTTCATTACCGTATACTATTAATAGTAGTGTAATAGTGTATATGTATTGCGTTAATCTATTGCGACTCCTGTAATAACTGATATTTACTTGTGAATATGTTGAATATACTTCAAAGTTGTATGACACTATGGATTAACAAAATTTTGAGAACGAGTGTCGGCCGGTTGTGAAATATCACCTGTCGCAATACATATACACTATACGGTACATTATGCCACCATTTTCTTGAGAATCGGGTGTTTTATGGTATAAAAGAAATGGACCGATTTGGTCCAACTTTTTTATGGAGGTTTGTGTTCTCGTTGCAGTCTTGCACTTCAATCGGAAATCGAATACTAATTCTTCCAAAATTCAGCGGACAACTTTGGAGATACTTCTTTTGTCCTTTTTTAATGGGATGTCAGACTTTGGGAAACATTTCAAGACTTGCCAAAACGGTTTATGGCATAACTTTTTGAGGTGGCATCCACACCAGCTCTCAGAAATTGCCAAACTTTCGAAGATTTTGGCCATATTTTTTACATCCAGACTCACCCTTAGCTTTATAAAATATTTTTCTATTAGGTTTAGAATCTATTTTGCAGTTCTCACGGTGCATTCACAACAACCAAACGGCTGGAGGAAATCACGAGTTGAGCACACAATACGTTACGTTAGTCGAGTAAGCATCCCCCCACGACACACAACATATCTATCTCAAACGACAATCGTTTGACTTTGTATTTTTAATCGTTGGACTTTGTATTTTTCACGCAGCATGTGGCACCACCACCCCCATCTTGGGGTCGTTCTGGGTGTCCAAATTGAGTTGCTTGAGGTGGCTGTACAGTTCCAAGAGGGAATGCGATGCCGTGGCATTCAAATGAAACGATCCGTCCGGTTGAAGACAGGATTGCATGGACTTTATGATGGCGGCCAAGTTCAGTTGCACCGTGCTAGTAGGTGCTAGGGGTTGCGTTTTCAATTCAGCACGGTTGTTTGACGAGTCGTCGGAAGAACGAAGCTCCACAAACCGAGGGCTGCTGCTGTCGTCTCGAGTTTCGATCGTTGGGAGCCAAGTACACACCTCGATGTTGTCACCTCTGTGGCGTTGTAATAGGGGGTCGTCACGTCCAGAGTGCATCCACGGCATCTCGTGGTGAGGGACCTGCCGCGATGGGTGGTGCATCGACTCACCCAGTGCCGTCGGTAAATTCGTCCAGGCACTACATGAAGATGGCTGCGTTAAAAGCTGATTTTGTTTGTTGCCATGCAAAAGAGCATGCCACGAGAAAGGACAGTACCTCGAGGACACAAAAGTCGCGGTGCTTCATCACGGGCGACG